>NC_079456.1:36054365-36136865 GCF_903798145.1 Danio aesculapii
AAAATTATAATATTATATATCTTGTAATTAAAATATTAGGTCAAGATCATGTTCATCGGCAGTCATTTTACATCCAAAGGTATTTTTTTAATAATAATATGTATTCCTAAGAACTTAATGTATACAACTTTAAAGATGGCTTCCTCAACAGTTTAAATCGTTTTATTTATTTATTTTGTATTACTTAACACAGTGTTTCCCAACCCTGTTCCTGAAGGCGCACCAACAGTACACATTTTCAAGCTCTCCCTAATCCAACACACCTGAATCAACTCAGCAGAACATTAGAAGAGACTCCAAAACCTGAAGTGAATGGGTGAGATAAGGGAGACATCCAAAATATGTTCTGTTGGTGTGCCTCCAGGAACAGGGTTGGGAAACACTGACTTAACAGTTTAGTGGTCCAGGATCACATATAGATAACACAATTGTGCACGATTAATTTGATTTTACATTAGAATAAAATGCATGAATATTTGCCCCCAAACATAATCCTCAGTTTGACATAAACAGATCTTATGAAAACACATAAAACAGAAGATATCACCAGAAATTTCAACACTTAAAGGGCCCATAGTTTACCTCTTTTTTATGATTTAATATTAATACTATGGTTCTTCTGAGTGTGCCAGTTTAGGTTCAGTTAAAAACACAATTCAGATTTTTTATTATAATGTGTTAAAAAGTGTCATGTTGGGGGCGTGTCCACAGCTCACTGATTTATGGATTTATGGGTGTGTTGCTTCACATGTAAATTAGTTTCGGCTTCCCGCCATTGTAACAAGGGGGCGGGGTCATGAGCTCACCCAGCCGTCGACTTGAGTGTACCCTAATAGAAACCTATGTTTAGAATTCTAAAACGCATGCTAGTTAAGATCACAGGGAGCTTCTGGGATCGCGAGAAATGCAAACGGCTGAAGTATAAGGTAGACTCAATGAGAAGTACACATGTTTGCAAACCTACCTAAAGATACAACCAATAATTCCGATTAGAGTGATAATGTGGAGAATATTGCTCTTGTGTTAAGCCCAATGAGCCTTGCATCTAAAAATAGAGCTAGGGTGTTCCTTTAGTGATATCGCTTCAACTCACGCTGAAAATGGCGGACGTGAATCAACAAACTGAGGATATGATGATGCGTCTGTCAATCAATATTGGTGGGCGGGGGGACCGCTCTCCTATGTAAAGTTGCGGTCGGTTTGAAAACAGCTCCAATTGGTCCACCGTTTTTATGTTGTTAAATTGAAAAAAAAAGCACTGGGTGTGTTTATATCACCCCAATATGACGGTCTATACACTATACATGCACATATGTCTGTCCAAACAGCTTGAAAAGTAGATTTTTTACCATAGGTGCCCTTTAAACTAGTTAGAAATTGCTATGAGAGTGTGTATAGATCCCACAAAGAAAACTCAAAATTCTAGTTATGAAATTTGGTGCATTAAAGTAACCAAAAGGCAATGTATTCAACTGAAAACCTATGCAAACAAGAAAAAAACAACTAAATAAATCCAATAAAAGCTTTTATTTTGGGACTAAATAAATAATGATATATTCTTTGGAATTAGGAAATATTTGAGTCCTACTTGGTTCCAGCTACGATAATTTACAAGTTGATGTCAATGGCGAACTAGATTCCAAAGATCCCTAAACTCAACCTTCAATCAGGTGTAAGCAGATTCTACAAACAGTAGCACATGGATGAAAATGTCAAATTTAGCCACAAATCTGTCATGTGAACTAATTATGAATTGCCATGATAGTGTGTTTTATCCAACAAGAAATATTATAATTACTAATTATAAAGACGGGAGCATTAGCGAAACCAAAAAACAGTATACCCAACTGAAGAACCAATATAACACCAACAACTAAATGCAAACCTTAAAAAGCCTTGAGACTACAGGAATTGTTTAACATTTCTAAATGAATACAAAAGGAAACAATGACCTTGTGAAAGCACTTCGTGGAATTTTTTTCAATCTAACATCATCCATCCACTTAATTATATAGTTAATTTAGGACTCGGCTAATTTAAAGTATGTGTAACGTAGCGTTGCAGAATCTGAGTGGGGGTGAGCTTTAGGTTCCCAGAATGCTTTGTTGGTGCTTTTGAAAGTAGGCAGGTAATGAAAAACGTCTAGCTAAGTTGTTAAGATGTCTACTAAGATGCCGTCATCGAGTTTGTTTTTGTAGATAGTATATATATATGTATACTTAAGTAGAAAGACTTTTAATGGAGCAAGCTCAACTTCCACCTAGATGAAAAAACTGCCAAAAATATTTGCTTGATTATCTCTAAAGCTCACTTGAGTTTGTGCTAGATCATTAGACATGATGTTACGGGGCTTTGAACGCCTGTCTGAAACCAGTTTCCTGAGGAGGTGCCTTTACACAAATGCTTTTCAAATTAAGTGTTATTTTATGTTTCTAAGAAAGGCTACATAACAAATATCAGCTGCAACTTCAAGATATTTGACTAAAGTCAACATGTAAATGCTGAAATCAGTACATGTTTATACTATACACTATTAATACAGTGTCTGGTTAGATTACATTAATAAGATTTTCACCACATTTTGGGGGGTTATTTATAGACCTATGAAGCACGGCTCACAAATATTTCCTTCAACCAAGCAGTTTGCTTACTATGACAAAAAAAAATGACAAATTTGAGTCTATTACAACATCCTGGGGCGAAAATGACCACTTTTGCCATGTTCAAAATTACATGAATTCCAATTAAAATGATTGGTGGGATTTAATGGAATTTGCACTTAAAAATGAGTCAAGCACCCTAATGCAGAGTCCACATTGTATTATTTTTTAGCCCAAATTTTTACAGGCTAAATGCCTGAAGTCTGAGGCAAATTGGAGCTTGGTCATAAAAGCGACAGTCATACAGTGTGAATTATCAAAGATCATCAGAGAGAATCATCAGTTCACTGGCCCATTGAGGCTCAGTTTCTGCCTTTTTGGACCCCAAAAAAGGAGGAACGTTTGGGGGAAAAATTAGCAGGAGCACCCATGTATTTTTTATGTTTTATGTGAGAACATACCTGTCAACCCTCCTGTTTTTCCCAGGATTCTCCCCCATCTTACAGTTCTGTTCTGCTATCATCCTGCAAAGACAGTGTCCTATATTTCCAATCTTTCTATGAACGATGGAAATAATATATGCAACCCATACCGCCGAACCACCATGGGACGCCCCTCGCTCTTAAATGTGAGTCTGTTCTGTGCTTTTATTTAGGCATGAAAACACTTTCAAATAAATATAAAAAAGGCGCAATTCCCTTCCTTTTCATTAAAAGTGTCGTCGCCCCTCCTTTGCAGTTGTGCGCGACTGTCAGCTGACATGCTCCATAGTGAAAAATAGATGCTGTTTCACAAACAAATTCTGTACACGCGATTTGAAACGGAGCTAAAGTCTGGGTTTTGGGTGCGTGTTTGAACAGACATATACTCATCATTAATAATAATAACATCTAAAGATGTCGATCTTGGGATTTTTTTTTTAAACACAACTAATTTTGTCTTAAATGAGGATAAAAAGTTAGGAAAATAATCGAATTGTTATGGTGGGCACACCCCTTATTTTCACATCCCAATGTTGACAGGTATAGTTTGGAGTAAAAATATGGTATTACATGTGGTACTTTTACTTTTTTACATGCTTTCAGATGTAGCAGCATCACAAAGGAAGATTCACGGAGAAGTGATGCTAATGACTGTCAAATTGCAGAAAGATTATTTTGATTTCAGAATTGTGTAGATTAAATTGCCCACAACTTGTCAGTGAACTCTGACCCTATGCACTGTAGTAAACACTGCTCCATCTGATAGCAGGCGGTTGAGATTTACAGCTGATTACACAACCGACTTTAATGACAAACTGCACATTAAAATCACCTTTGATTGATCTCACAGCCCTACTCTCTGGGATGAAGTCCTAATTAGGTCACGGAGGAAAACAAGAACACTCAAAAAAATTATTTTGCTGCTTGTTCAAATTACTTATTTAAAATGAGCTGAAACAACACAATTCTTGAGTTTTTCAGGAACAACTTAATTGTGTTATGTTCAGTCAACTTAAAATGAAAAAAACGTTTAAGTCAACTTAATTGATTTGCATTGGGACAGCTTAACCCTTTGGAGTGCCTTCTTTCCAAAGATACATGAACTGTGAATGCAGAACAAATTATTCAGCAACTGTGAATGTTTTAGCTTAGGAAGGTCATTTTTGAGGAAGTGCCTCTGACGGTGAGGGAGAGAAGAATATCGACAAAACTTTTTACAGAAATCTCATTTTGCATGCTATCTTTATCAAATTTGAAATATAAACTCGTGAAATACTTGGCTTTCAAGTCATATTTTTTCTAGAACGTTACATTAATGTTTTCCTGTGTTTGTATTTGGAAAACAAATATTGAACACAATACTTTTTTTTCCGCATTACTTCATAATGTATAATTTTTTAGATTTTTTAACATGTAACTTCCCCTTTTACCACAGTAAAAAGCTTAAAGTGTCTTCTTTCCAATGATACCTAATTCATGAATGCAAATGTCAACATGTAAATGCTGAAATCAGTATATTTTTATACTATACACTATTAATACAGTGTCTGGTTAGATTACATTAATAAGATTTTCACCACATTTTGGGGGATTATTTATAGACCTATGAAGCACAGCTCACAAATATTTCCTTCAACCAAGCAGTTTGCTTACTATGACAAAACAAAATTGACAAATTTGAGTCTATTACGACATCCTGGGGGCGAAAATGACCACTTTTGCCATGTTCAAAATTATACGAATTCCAATTAAAATTATTTGATGGATTGAATGGAATTTGCTCATAAAAATTAGTCAAGCACCCTAATGCAGAGTCCACATTGAATTATTTTTAGCCCAAATTTTTACTTTCTGACAGGTTTTAGGAAATTCTGGCAATTGCCTGAAGTCTGAGGCAAATCGGTGCTCAAGTCATATTTTTTCTAGAACGTTACATTAATGTTTTCCTGTGTTTGTATTTAGAAAACCAATATTGAACACAATACTTTTTTTTCCCTCATTACTTCATAATGTATATTTTTTATATTTTTTATCATGTAACTTCACCTTTTACCACAGTAAAAAGCTCAAAGTGTCTTCTTTCCAATGATACCTAATTTGTGTTTGTAGCTTACTGGAGTCAGGAACTGTTACTAATTAAAGTTAGGTAGGTGTAAATCCCCAAAATTGAGTGCTGGCTAACAGGGATCGTGTAGAACCCAGCATTTTATACAGTGTAGCTCTTGCAAGAAAACAAAATAAAGTGGCTCAAGATTTGGATTTGTTTGGATCTGTACAACAAGATGAAGAGTACTACCATCTGGAATATATGCATCCTAAAAGAGATGTTGAACTTTTCCCATAGGCACCAATTGATCGAGGTGAATGCGGTTTCACCTGACCAGTTCCAGAATGGGGATCAGCTGCTGACCCTACGTTCCCCTTGATCTCTGCAATCACAAGATTGAAAGCTATATTATGACATACAAAGTCCCGATTTCCCTGTGTTTTCTTTACTCCGAGGTGAAAACATTCCGTCGTAAGGTAAGCTGCGAAGAACCTCTGTTGAACTTTTATTTCGGAGAGTGTAGGGAGTAACTCCGAAGTAATGGGAGTTGAAATAAGATCAAAAAGTTGATCCATGACCTCGACCTCCACCTCCTGAGCAGGAGCCACATTGTCTCGTGACTCCCGCTGACTCCTGAACCACTGACCAGACGTGCACACGCAGGCCACCGCGGAGAAGATCACGTTATTTGCATGTCAATGTGTGAACGTGTAAGCAAACATCTGACTTCCTCTCTCCACAGGTGTGGGTATCAAGAGCGACAGCTTACCTCAAGTCAGATCTTCTGCAAGCGCCATTATCATAAAATATTTTATTTATCAAACGCCGCAGCTTGCATGCATTCTCTTCGCCACCTGTTAGCGATGCACTTTCCATGCCACCGAATGCAAATGAGGCCACAGCCCTGTTAATAATTGAGCCAAGAGGGGCATCTTCAAAGTGTACGCAGCAGATGTCTGAAATCCCCAGGGAGCTTAACATGAAGAAATTGATAAATAAAGAAGGCTTGTGGAAATACAGATGGATATGCGGCCAGGAAGAAACGGAGGGGGCAGAGATGCGATTAATTCCTGCTGGCATGACTGTACACATTACTACAGTAAGCAAAGAAGTCCGAGACATAAAGGAGAAAGTATTTGCGATGCCTTGATCACCACAAGGGCTTGTTGCTGTAATTAAGCATCTCGCAAAGCCGACAGGGATCAGGAAACACTTGTTTAGGCTGTGACTTCTCCATGATAGGATAAGTTGGCAACAGCAAATTAGCATGCCATGCTTTCAATAGAGTGGCATTATTTCAAATAACGACTGCTAATGGCGATATTAGCTAAATTTGGTGGGGAAAAGGGGTTAATTGTCCTGCTTCCTCTTGATTAATGTCCGACAAGTGTGTTAGAACTCTTGTTATATTCATTCCTTCATTTTCTTTTCGGCCTAATCCCTTTATTAATCTGGGGTCGCCACAGCAGAATGAACCGTCAGCTTATCCAGCATCTGTTTTACGCAGCGGATGCCCTTCCAGCTGCAACCCATCACCGGGAAACATCCATACACACTCATTCCCACACATGAATATTTTGCTTACCCAATTCACCTATACCATATGGTTTTGGACTTGTGTGGGAAACCGAAGCACCGGTAGGAAATCCACACCAACACGGAGAGCAAACTCTACACAGAAATGCCAACTGACCCAGCCGAGGCTCGAACCAGCAACCTTCTTGCTGTAAGGCACTGGTGCTACTCACAGCGCCACTGTGACCATTTGCGATATCTAAAGCAATATTCTTGTACATCAAGGAAATAATGTTTAAGCAAGTTGGCCCCTGCTGGGAGATGTTGTAACTACGCCATTTGGTAATTCATTAATTCTTTAAAGGTGCTCTATGAGGAAAATCTCGTTATATCAAGGCATAGTTGAATATTAAGAGTTCAGTACATAGAAATGGCAATACTGTGAGCCTCAAACACCATTGTTTCCTCATGTAAATTATGCAAATTACCACAGATTCAAAACAGGACAATCAGAACACAAGACAGACTGTTGCGTGACTCATAGGGCAAGCCCTCAACCTTCTCATGCACTTTAGGTCAAGTTCTAGGTCAGGGGTCACCAATCTCGGTCCTGCAGGGCCGGTGTCCCTCCATGTTTTAGCTCCATATTGCCTCAAAACACCTGCCTGGGTGTTTCAAAAATACCAAGTAAGACCTTGATTAGCTTGTTCAGGTGTGTTAGATTAGGGTTGGAGCTAAAATCTGCAGGACATCGGCCCTCCAGGAACAAGTTTGGTGACCCCTGTTCTAGGTCATCTGGTTTTTGCTGGTTACATTTGCTGATGTGAAGTGAAGTAAGCTGATGAAAGCTGTGTTTTTCTATTCTGTGTTTTTGTTTTGTGCTGTGTGTGTTTTTGTTTTTTTATTATAATGGATGTGGAAATTTTGCGACTAAAACACCAAAAAGAAGGATGGTGTTACTAATGAGAACTTGTCATTCAGTTCAATTCATCTTTATTTCTACAGCGCTTTACAATGTAGATTGTGTCAAAGCAGCTTAACATAGAAGTTCTGGTAAACTGAACTGCGTCAGTCCAGTTTTCAGAGTTGAAGTTCAGTTTGGTTCAGTTCAAAGACTGAAGAGCCAATCCATCGATGCGCAGCTCCACAAGTCCACAAGCAAGCCAGTGGCGACATTAGCGAGGAACAAACTTCACCAATTGCCGAAAGTGAAGGAAAAGAAATCTCTCGAGAGACCAGTCTCAGTTGGGCACAACCAGCACCGTTGCAAGCTCAACTGGCTCTCTAGGCAAATGACAATCATGCTGCCCTCAGGGTATTCATGCCGCCTGTATACGAAAAGAGGCGAGGGGGTTGTCACAGAAGGAAGTGAAGAGCGGGTCAGTATGGAAACTTTCATGGAAGATAGTGATGAGTGTGGTGTGAGGGGTTGGGTGTGGGGTTAGTTGATTGGTTGGTATCGCAGGCAATAGTGAAAATAAAGAGGGCTCTCCATGCCACCCCTAGCAAGATGCCACCCTGGGCGATTGCCCATATTGCCCATGACTAAAGTCAACACTCGACACAACCATTTCTCCTCTTGCCAAACTTCTTGAGCAGAGTTGCAGTTGTAGCTGAGCTCCAGTTCAAGTTGTAAATTTGTTTGCTACAGAGACTGCAACAGCATTTGCTCCTGATTTATTCTCACACATTGGTGACAGTCAGTGAATTTCAGATCTGATGGTAATGGCACTACAACATTTGCTTTTTTATGGTGTTTCACTCCAATATACAAACACAATATGCTACTTACTGAATTCTACTGTACGCACACAACAGTAGCTCCAAAATATTTAACTTTTCCTTCAATCTACCAGCCAAAACCTTTCCCAAAAGTACTGTAAACCTGGTGTGACATCCCCCCCCCAACTCGAAATTTACAATCTTTCTGGTTCTGCTTCGATTGTGTGGTCTCTAATCCAAGCTGTCTATAGTCTAGAGCCAACTTGGCAAAGCAATCAAAGCTTAATTTTTCTTTCCCCACATCCTGACGTGGTCAACCAACCATAAAATATAAGAACAGCACTGTATACACTGAATATTACATCCAATATCCGGCTGAATGGGGATTCTCATTGAATTACAAGTAATGTAAGTTTGAGTCCAGCCTGATTTGATTCCCTTCGAAATCCATTTCATTAAGATACGCCTTTCATGCCAAGCCTTACATTCCGCACAGAAATGCTCAAATGCGGACAGTTAAATTCAGAGTGACATGCCCACAACAATACCTTTGTTGATCACAAAGCAGTGAAACAGAAAATTGCCAATTAGTGACAGTCTCGTTATAAATACAAAGCATGAGAGAGTCAATGAAATTGGCACCGCTGAGTTCTCATTAAAAAAAGAGCTGGGAAGGAAAGTTGGAGGCCAGAACGACACTCTTGGACAATTAGATCAATATCCCGCATGTCTCCCCGATGCCAGCAGAGTGTTAATGAGCCTCAAAACAGCAAAGAAACCTCATTAAGAGCCAGGCACAGTATGCGGCCATCTTCAAATAGATTTGTGAATGAAAAAATATCAACTCGAATGGATCAATAATCGCAGCTGGGAGTCGCAGTTAATGATAATAAGCCTGTTCAGCAAGAATTTAATGTGCAACTAACCCAGAATTAACTTCATAAATTACATATTTAATCAAAGGAGCAGAAGCTTGAATATCAAGAGCCATTGCTGGGGTATTATAGGGTAGCTAGGGTGGATACTAAGCGGTTGCAAGCGATCTTCAAGTGGTTGACAGGCAACTTACTGTACAGTATGTCACTTGTAGTTCCTAATGGGCTTGATTAGACCCTACTCTAAAGTATGAGTTAAAATATTGAGCCAATAGTTCTAGGAATACATTCATTTTCTTTTCGGCTTAGTCCCTTTATTAATCAGGGGTCGCCACAGCGGAATGAACCGCCAACTTATCCAGCATATGTTTTACGCAGCGGATGCCCTTCCAGCCGCAACCCATCTGCGGGGGAAACGGGGGAAACCGGAGCCAAAAGGAAAGTGTCACTTCCTTTGTCATCATTCCCATGTCTTCCCATGATTCTCAGTAAGCCAATCAGTGTTCAGCAGCGAGTCTAGCTCCACCCTATTGGTACTGTTCTGTTGTGCTAGATACTCTTACGAAAGGTTGCCAAGTAAAATTTGGTAAAGTTTCATCAGCGCAATAGCCTAGTGGTTAGCGCACCGACATATGGTGATATGGTGTGTAGCACTTCAGGGTGTCCCGAGTTCGAATCCTGGCTTGAGGACATTTTCCGACCCAATAATAGTGATGCTACTAGCTTAACTAGATTTCTCAGTAGCGTGTCGGTAGCGTTAACTTTCTATATCAACTAGCTTTTCAGTAGCAAAACTATTTTATTAGTTAAGTAGCGCAGTTGCGTCTACACAAGCTACATTTACCGATTGTGGATTAATAAGTGACAGCACCGACATTCACAGAGCTGTGAGGCCAGTGTCTAGCCGATGAACGTCAATCCATATGATGGCGAACATGGCGATTTTTTTTAATCTTCCTATTTTATGATGGTCGACAACAAACTTTTTGGTGCGTTACTGCGACCTCTCACTCTGGGGTGCGTTTCCCAAAACCATTGTTAGCCAACTAAGGTCGCAAGTTCCGTTGTTACAAACATAGTTCATTGATTTGACGTTTCCCAAATCCGTCGCAAATTTGTACACTTGCAACTACATCTCCGAAGCTGTAGTTAGAGACATAGTTCTGGCTGTGTTCTATTCCCACTTATCCCCCCTATGCCCTATTCCTTAAGGACATTCTAACATTTAAACTTGGAATGATTAAAGAAAAAAAAAGTCAACACTCTTAGGTGTCATTTGCTTTTAAAGTATGTTTCCAGTTCAGTTTTAGCGATCTTCATGTTTACAATTGCGCTCCCTTCGCAGTGCACTTTGATGTCATTTTGAACATAGCCGAGCGGAATTTATGTTTCGTCTCCAAAGCTTGTGAAAACAAAAAACATAGCATACGTTAATGCTTTTAATTTAAGTTATATATTAAATATCTGTACTGTATATAACATGGGCCTGTGGGTTAGAACATTTACAAGCCAGCAGTGGTTTGCATGTGTCAGATAGTAAAAGTAGATTTAAAATTAAATAAATAAACAATATCCTACTTAATAATAGTAATAATAATAATTATCGTCATCATTATTATTATTAATATTATTATTAAAGTAGGATTTTTTTCATTTCCTAATAAATAATAAATATATATGTATATATATATATATATAATTTTATTTTAATAAACAGCCTCATTATTTATTTATTTATATAATTTATATATGATATTAGAATACGTGTTAGCTTTTGTAAGTGATTTTATGTTTTAGAATAGAATATGTAATGTTCTCAATAATATTTGTAAAATAAACACAGGCCCTGTATGTGCTGTTTACATATATTTCAGCTAATATGGAAAGCGAGTGCATGTTTTTACCAAAACTAATATTGGATTATTTTCATGCGTTTGCATGTAAAACAATATAATTTGCACAAAGAAATTATAGGGTTCTTCTTTAAAGAACCGTTTTCGTTTAAAGCCCGTTTAGAACGTCATTATGGGCGTATTACGTTATACCTAACGTGGTTCAAACGAAGGATCTGCACCAGAGAAACTACGTGCTTTGGGAAACACTCATCACTACATCGTTCTTTTCCCTTTCCTTTTAGCTTAGCTTCCCAGAAGGTAGCTTTTAGTAAAGTTAAGCTACATTTTACGTTGAGTAGCTAATAGCTTAGCTCACTACATTTTTCAAGTAGCTTGCCCAACACACTGCATACTGTACTGTACCGAACACCACCACTAGGTTGTTGGTCATAGGCATTTTTAGTTAGGTTGCTTGGTTGTTCCGTGTCTTTAAAAATTGCTCTTAAAGAGTACCTATTATGCAAAAATCACTTTTATAAGGGGTTTAAACATAGTTGTGTGTCAGCAGTGTGTGAATATAATGAGCTTTTAATGATAAAAATTGATTGATTTTTTTTGTTATAATCCCACTTGATCAAAACAGTCCGCAGAAACACTTTGATTGACATTCTCCCTTTGTACGTGTCATCAGAGGGGGAAAGCCCCGCCCATTTGAGATGATATCTCCCTCATTACCATAAACAGCCCTGAGTGAGAAGCAGCCGTCCACCTTTAGAGTTCTGAATCTGCCACTATGCCGACACACAGGCATTTGTAGCTCCGCCCTCTTTTAAAAAGAGCACAATCTCATTTAAATTTAAAGCGACAGTCAACAAAATGGTACAATTTGGGTGAAACACGGAAAGGGTCCTTTTTTTAAAGACTCGTAAAACATTATTTGCATGGTATTTTGAGTTGAAAAGTCATACACACACTCGAGGAACATCTAGAGTTATTTTACGTCTTGTAAAAATGATCATAACAGGTCCCCTTTGAGCTGTTTGCTGCGGTGGTTTTGTTACTGTGAAGTGGCTTTGTTGCTCTGTTGTTAATGTATTAACTACAAAGTTGTTAAAGTATTGCCGGACGGTCACTAGATAGGATAATAATCCTGAGAAGCTGAAGTTAGATATTTCGGTCTTAGATTAGAGGTTTCGCAAAAACCTAACCCTAAGTGTGTTGACTCTGTCGAGCCAATAAAATCAGCCAATAAAGACAGACACATGGTACACATGCAGAATTTTCCCCTTCATAAGGTAAGCACATCAAGCATTCGTTGGCGATGTAGATATCAGATTACAGTCCTCATCAAAACAAGAGTTCAGTAGTCGGTGATACAGAAACAGAGTCATGCGCTCTGGAAACCCTTCGACGTTTTCTGCCAAAAGAAACCACACAACTTGAATAACAAAACCGGCCACATTAAACATGGAGAGGGTGCCAGGAAATGCCAATGTGTCTGTGGATGGTCAAACAGTGTGCGGGGAAAAATCTTATGTTGTTTTAATAGTTTTAACAATCCAGTTAAAAGTAGTAGATCAAATGTAAAGACTGCAAGACCGAGCCATTATATCCAGGGAACACAACCACTGGCTGACTAAGAAATTAGCAATAAAAAGCCACAATAACACTGGATTGACCCCAACTTTGTGTCTCCGAACCAGCGCTAATTAACACCTCCGGAGAGAATATGGTGAAAATAGATGGATACGGCATCGAGATGAAAGATGGTGGTAAATCTATATAATGATATGGCTCTTTCTTGCAGGAGCAGTGAAAAACATTAATGATGTTGAAGAAGCAGAGAGAAAATATGGATTATGTCTCCTTTGTTCTTGAAGTACGGAACTAAATAAAGCGCAGTTAAGCTCATCAAAGGTTGATCATATCATTATTGTAGCCTAATATATGATTTTTGTGTGAGGTTTTTGATCATATAGCTGTAAAATATGGCTTATTTATTTTTATTTGGTCTTTAGATAGTAATTAATGTGATTTTAATGGACTAAAATGTCAGTGCATACACTTCATGGCTTCATATTGCATGATTTATTAATTTTTTTTTGTCCAATAATAATTGCTGTGTCCGTCTATGGGATTTTGACTACAAAATTATTTTGTCCTGGACAAAGAAACTCTAATCTCAACTCTATCAATTGACTTACAAAAACGCCAACATAAACAAAAATGGCTACTGAAGCCTAGATAGATGAAGCCTTTATACTAGACTGAAATAGATCAAAATAAATATAAATGTATATTGAATAATCGATTATTGTGTCTGGATGTCCATTGTTGTTTATGACTCAATACACAATAGAAATAGATGATGCTTTAAAAAGAGAAATGCTCCAAAAACAAAGTAAAATAAAGGTTAAATGAAGAAAATAATGTAAATCAAAGGAATGTGCAAAGCAAAACAACGCAAAGCAAAGGGAAAATGAATGAAGGCATGGAAGTGTAAGGGTAGTTCAACATAAAGTAATTAAGTTGCTCCCTCCAAAAAAACTCAAGAACTCATTTTAGACAAGTAGTCTGAACAAGCAGCGGGTCATTTTTGTAATACTCTGTCAGAGGTCGAGGTGTTACAGATGATTAGTCAGCCATGCTAACCGTCCTGTCTGTTTTTCCCAAGCTTGAACCGCAGCCAAACCCATGTTCGATGCCATGCCCATCATCGCCAACATTAGTCCCGCTAGACTAACACCAGAACATCTTCCAAGAAAATGCAGTCGCTGCACATGAAAAGCATTCTGGGATCATCACCTAACCGAACGGCAGATGTTTTCTGAGCTGCCAGCTTGTTGCATTCAGCGGTTCATTCTCAGGTTCTGTGGTCTAACGTTTCACGTGTTTGCGTTTTCCACTGCTGTAAACTTGGCGTAAATAGCGCATTGTTGAATCTCACGTACAAGGAGCGGGTCATATTTAATCCTTGGTGAAATAAATGATTGTTATTTATGGCCACGGTGAAACCTGTTGAGGAACTTTTGCTTCGCATTGTGATTTTCTTACGTATTTCGAGGCTTCTTTTGGATGTAAAATAAAATTAAAAGGTAATTGTGACTTTTGGGCTCAGATTTTTTGGCTTTTTTTCTAGAAAAAAGTCAGAAATACAAGAAAAAAACTTCAAAATTTAGCAAAAAAGCAACAACATACTGTTTGAAAAAGCATGAATTACAACATGTGAACAGATTTTTTTTAGACAAATGCTCAATATTTTATGATTACAATATATAATTATACAATAATAATATACAATAATAATTCTAATATACTGTAACAATTACACTATATAAACTAGAAAAGTAAAGTTCGTCGACAAACTTTATGGCGTCTTGAGAAAGCCTCGTCTGACCGTTTGAAGTAGTTTTAAAGTTTAAAATAATTGAAGTCGTTTTTTAAGACACTTGAAACAGTTAGATCTACATGTATGTTAGCATGTGTCTCGTATGGATTGGCATGTTTGTAGGGTGTTGCTAAGTGGTTGCTAGGGTGTTCTAAATGGTTGCTAGGGTGTTCTGAATGGTTGCTAGGGTGTTCTAAGTGGTTGCTTGGGTGTTGCTAGGCTGTTGCTAGGGTGTTCCGAACGGTTGCTGGGGTGTTCTGAGTGGTTGCTTGGGTGTTGCTAGGCAGTTGCTAGATTGTTCTGAGTGGTGTTAAGGCGTCGCTAGGCGGTTCCTAAGGTGTTCTGAGTGGTTGCGAGGCAGTTGCTCCTGTGTTGCTAGATTGTTTCAGAAAGTTGTTAAGGTGTTGCTAGGTTGTTGCAAGTTGTTGCTATGCAGTTGCTAGGGTGTTTTGAGTGGTTGCTAAGGCGTTGCTAGGGTGTTTTATGTGGTTGCTAAGATGTTCCTAGGTGGTTGCTAAGGCGTTGCTAGGCGGTTGCTAGGGTGTTGCTATGCGGTTTCTATGGTGTTTTGGGTGGTTGCTAAGGCGTTGCTTGGCAGTTTCTAGGGTGTTCTGGGTGGTTGCTAAGGTGTTGCAAAGTCATTGCTAAGGTGTTACTAGGTGGTTTCTAGGGTGTTGTAAATGGTTGCTAGGTGGCTGATAAGGTGTTGCTAACCAGTTGCTAAGGTGTTGCTAGGGTGTTCTATGTGGGTGCTAAGCGGTTGCTAAGACGTTGTTAGGCGGTTGCTAAGGTGTTGCTAGGTGGTTGCTATACGGTTGCTAAGGTGTTCTGGGTCTTTGCTAAGATATTGCTAGGGTGTTCTGAGTGGCTGCTAAGGTGTTGCTTGGCGGTTGCTAAGGTGTTCTAGGTTGTTGCTAAGGTGTTGCTAGGTGGTTGCTAGGGTGTTCTGAGTTTGCTAGGAAATTGTTCTAGTATGAATTAGCATGTTGCTAGCATGATTTTAGTGGAAACTAGCATGTTATTAGCATGAATTTGGTGTGAATTAGCATGTTACTAGTATGATTAGCATGTTTGTAATAATGTTTCTGTTATAGAGTTTGCATGTTCCCCGTGTTGGTGTGGGTTTCCTTCGGGTGCTCCGGTTTCCCCCACAGTCCAAAGACATGCCCTATAGGGGAACTGATGAACTAAATTGGCCACAACTTATGGGTGTGAATGTCTGTGTATGGGTGTTTCCCAGTACTGGGTTGATGCTAGAAGAGCTTCCACTGTGTAAAACATATGCTGGAATAGTTGGCGGTTCATTCTGATGTGGTGATTCTTGATAAATAAGTGACTAAGCTGAAGGAAAATGAATGAATGAAAAAGTCAACACAATATATAACACTGCTAGTGTGGTTTTTATCAAATTTAATGACGATAAAACAAATATTGAACCTTTAAATTTGACCATAAGTAAGAGAAAAGCTGTGGCGAGACTTATTTTTATCTGCCAGAGGTTTTTCTTTAATGAATTTAAACTGCCTTCGAAAAATAAGAAAAAACTCCAGCCTTTAACTCTAATTGTCCTTAATTCTAATGATTGCACGCTTTGCTTTCCAAGCATTTGAGCACAGTTAACACACACACACACACACACACACACACACAATCCAAAGCATTTATCAAGGACTTGTTATTCAGGACTAAATCGTTGCACTTTTTTTTTTTTATCTTGACTGTCTGTATGTCTCTTTATGTTGGTCTTGTGCACATTTTCTTTAAGGATCTGCTGCCGTTCGCGATTCACAACCTGCAATCTTCTGGAGCTGCTTCTGATTAGCAATCAGAGGCCCATTAGATGGACTAATGTACTGTTTCCAGAGCCACATTCATCACGCGAGGTCAATCAGGCCAATCCTACACTCTTCTAGAGGCGGACAATAGAGGATCACCATTTACAGTACATTAACTGGCAGAAAACTCCGTGATTTGATTGCATTTACCAATTAATTTGATTATTTTATATTATTCCAGTGAAATTAAAATATAGTTTTTTAGATGTCAGCGTCAGTCTGTTAGTCTTATAGACATCTATAATGAATGAAACATGACATAAACATCCAAAGATGGCAGTTTGTGTCATCCATCTAAATGGATCAGTTCCTCATCAGATATTCTGACTAATCAAATGCTTTCTAGTATCTGACATGCTCCGCCCCCTTCGTCTCATTTGTATTTCATTTGATGCACTTGATCTCAGCTACTCTGCGTTCACACCTGATGCGGATGAAGCGTCAAGCGCGAGTGATTTACAAGTTAAGTCAATACAAAGACGCGAATAGACATCCTGCAGTGTGATTCGAGCGAATGAGGCGGCACGATTTGAGCGTTTCGCGCATTCGACGCGCTTAACACGCGGATCGCACTGATCGCTTCAATTGGAAAACCTGAACTTCAGTGGACATTTGCGTCACGTTAACCAATCACGAGCTTGCTCTTGTAAGTTCTTGATTATGACCATGATAGTAACGACTTTTGTTGGTGTCCCGAGAGGGCAATCCTCTTGCTGACACCAACAACAGCTCATCAAACTTGGCTCGGCTCAGTCGGAAGCACCGCTGAAAGCCTCCATCATCCAGGTACAGTTTCTGAAGGACTTGATGAACTCACAGAGCTGGATGCACCTCAGAATGGATCTAGTGGACTCGGCGCCGAATGAATCTACGCTGTTTTTCAGCCTTCCCAAAGCACATAAAGCACAGCCACTCTTTCAATAAAATCTATGTTAGCCATTTAGCAATGAAGCTAAAGTCACCGGGCACACAAACTCTGCCCATGACTATTGTGAAGTGCATTTGATGCGCGAATGAAGCGAATTTGATGCGCGAATAAATCGAGTAAACTAAAAATGTTCACTCGTCTCTTTACGATTGCGATTTATTCACACATGCTGCATATGGTGTGAACACAGCATCACTGGCGGAGATATGTGATAAAAACAAAACGATACTGGCTGTTTTTTTAAAGGGGAGGAGCTACTGTATGCCCCGCCCTCTCTTCATGTTTCAGTTGAGATTACAGAAAATTAAGAATAGAAAATGAGCATTTCAAAGCACTTTAATTAAAACAATTATAGAACATTATTTTAATTACATGTTGGATTTAGTATACTACTTGGTAACACTTTCGTTTAGTAATGTTAACTAGTGGCATATTACCTTATTAGTTTATAAAAGATCACACACAGCGGCGCTCATCACTGTCAGTTCCATAGCAGTGGACCAATCAGAAGAGTTGCCCTGCCTCTGAGCTTCTGTTTATAGTACAATGTTGGCATGACAACTGTATTATTTAACATTATATCATGATGGAGGGCAGCACAGTTGCTCAATGGTTAGCACTGTTGCCTCACAGTAAGAAGGTCGCTGGTTTGAGTCCCGGCTGTGTCAGTTGGCATTTTTGTGTGGAGTTTGCATGTTCTCTGCATGCTGTAAGGCTATGTTTTTTCTGTTGAATACCACCCCAGAAAAGATATTTTGAGGAATGTATAACTAGTAGAATAGTGTAACTACCAGCATCCTTCAAAATATCTTCATTCATTCATTCATTTTCAGCTTAGTTTTTATTCATCAAGGGTCGCCACAGCGGAATGAACCGCCAACTTACACAGTGGATGCCCTTCCAGCCGCAACCCGACACTGGGAAACACCCATACATATGCATTCACACACATACGCTATCAGTGTTTCCCAACCCTGTTCCTGGAGGCACACCAACAGTTCACGTTTTGGATGTCTCCCTCATCTGACCCATTAACTTCAGGTGTTGGAGTCTCTTCTAATGTTCTGATGAGTTGATTCAGGTGTGTTTGATTAGGGAGAGGATGAAAATGTGGACTGTTGGCGTGCCTTCAGGAACAGGGTTGGGAAACTTCCCAACTTCCACCCATACACTCTCATTCACAGAAATACACTACAGTCTTTGGGGAGAACATGCAAACTCCACACAGAAATGCCAAGTAAGCCAGCTGAGACTCAAACCAGCGACCTTCTTGCTATTAGGCGACAGAGCTATATCCACTGCGCCACCGCATCGCCCCTCGAAATATCCTCTTCAGAGTTCAACTGAAGAAAGGAAACCCAAAACCGAGGGAAAGTAAATGATGACAGAATGTTCGTTTTTAGGTGAACTATCCCTTTAAAAGTCTACAGTTTGAACCCAAACTACATTGCTTCATTTGCCCAGTAAGTGCTCTATTATAACAGTACCAAAGTTCACTTCTTTTCCAAAAGGCCTGAAGAAGACATTGAGGTTTTTGGAGGCTTATTAACAGCATTCCTCATGCTTTTGGACTGCAAATAGTCCATCCACCTCACTGTTATCTGTGCCAGTCGAGCACAAAGACGTGTTTAAAAGAACCTGAAGCGAATGTAAACATTTACCGGCAGAGAGAAGGGGGGAAAACAAGCCGAAAAACGCCACGATGGCAGCGTCATGCCAGAGCTGCTGCAGGGCGCCAACGGCTAAATTGGTTTACGAGTTGATGCGAACCAACGCTGATGAACACATAATTGCAAACACAAAGGCAGAACATGAAGTACGGCCTCGAACGGAGACGAAGACAAATAAATAGCCTGTTGAACAAAGATGGAGCTGGAGAAATAGAGCCTTGTTTACTCTCCACGCATTTACTCCGGCACGAAACAACACCTTAGATATGCTGAGCGCCGTCTCGACACCACTTCAAACACATTAGTGTTAGAAGCGTCTACGATTAGCAGCCTGCTAGAATTAGCTTTGACCACAGATCGGATCACCATGACTTGGCACGATTATACACACACCAAACTAAAAAAGTGTGCTGAATGGGTATTTGTAGTGTACTTAAAGTATTTAAGCAATTGGACTTGCAGATTATGTAATGGTAGCTAAATAGTAAAGAAAAGGTGTAACAAGACAAGTAAACTGATGATAGCTTTACAAAGCCAGGATTAAAAGTTTAAATAAATTGTCAAACGGTTAGAGATAGTAAATTAGCATGTTACTAGCATTTTTCTAGCACATTGATGTTTTGCTAACATGAAATAGCTTGTTTTGTGGATTAAACCTGGTAAGATTAGCACATTTCCAGCACATTTTACCTCAAGGCTAGCTTGTTTTAACATGGTACTAGCACATTTTATCTTGTTGCTGACACGTTTTAACATGTTTTACTAAATGGCTAGTGTGTTTAGCTATTTGCTAGCATACTTCTAATATAAATTAATCATTTTTCTGACATGTTAGGTATAGCATCAATTAACAAGTTGCTTATTTAATATTTTAGTATGTTTACCCTGCTGAAAAATCCAGCTTAAACCAGCCTAGGCTGGTTGGCTGGTTTTAGCTGGTTGACCAGCCTGGTTTTAGAGGGGTTTTTGCTATATCCAGGCTGGTTTCCAGCCATTTGCAGCCTGGTCTTAGCTGGTCAGGCTGGAAAATGACCAGGTAAATCCAGCTTGACCAGCCTGGTTTAAGCTGGACATAGCTGGTTTTGGCTGGGCTCCCAGCCTGGCTAGGCTGGTCAAGCTGGTTTTAGCTGGTCATTTTCCAGCCTGACCAGCTAAGACCAGGCTGCAAATGGCTGGAAACCAGCCTGGAAACGGCCAAAACCCCTCTAAAACCAGGCTGGTCGACCAGCTAAAACCAGCCAACCAGCCTAAGTTGGTTTAAGCTGTTTTTTTCAGTAGGGTATTGTATAACCACGTTTAACGCATTAGCATTAGCATCAGCATCATCTACGATTAGCAGACTGCTAGAATTAGCTTTAACCACAGATTGGATCACCATTAACATTTTTCTTGTTGCTAACATGTTTTACTAAATGGCTAGGATGTTTAACATTTTTCTAATATGAATTCATATACCATTGCCAGCTCATTTCTGACATTTTAGCTAGAATGTTGTTGTTATATTTAATGTATTGTGATACGTCTTCTAACGCATTAGCATTAGAAGCGTCTACGATTAGCAGACTGCTAGAATTAGCTTTAACCATAGATCATCACCAAAAAGGACTTGGCAATATGCACACATACCAAACTGAAAAAGTATGCTGAATCGGCACTTGTAGATTACTTAAATCTATTAAAGTAAAGTATACTTGCGTATTATGTACTGAAACAACTGGACTTGCAAATTATGTAATGGTAACTTTATAAAAGGCATCTTAAGTAGAAATAAAAGTGTAACAAGACAAGTAAACTGACGATACCTTGACAAAGTTTGAAGGTTTTACTTAAAGATGGTCAATTAGCATTGCTAGCCTCTTTCTAGCACATTAATGTTTTCCTAACATGAACTACCTTCTTTTGTGGATTAAACCTGGTAAGATTAGCATATTTCCAGCACATTTTACCTCAAGGCTAGCTTGTTTTAACATGTTACTAGCACATTTTATCTTGTTGCTGACACGTTTTAACAAGTTTTACTAAATGGCTAGTGTGTTTAGCATTTTGCTAGCGTACTTCTAATATGAATCAATGAGCCATTTCCAGGCTGGTCTTAGCTGGTCAGGCTGGAAAATGACCAGCTAAAACTAGTTTGACCAGCCTAGCCTGGCTGGGAGCCCAGCCAAAACCAGCTATGTCCAGCTTAAATTAGGCTGGTCAAGATGGTTTTAGCTGGATTTAGCTGGTCATTTGCTAGCTTGACCAGGCTGGAATTGGCCAAAACCCCTCTAAAACCAGGCTGGTCGACCAGCTAAAACCAGCCAACCAGCCTAAGCTAGTTTAAGCTGGATTTTCCAGCAGGCAGGACAACAGAGACTTATTATACAACTTGTTATAAGAGACATAATGGGTCCTCTTTATTATGTTCGGCTCATCCACCAATGAGATGTCATACGAATTAGCCATTCTAGCAATTCTGACTACGTAAAATAGTTACGAGATCAGACTAAAAATGCAGACGTTAAGATCCATTCTGACATATTTTTTGCAGGCACGTCACTCCATAAAGCAAATTATAAAGTAAAATACAACATTAGAGCGCGAAAAAGTACTTTAGTACCACCGAGTAGTATCAAATTCAGCAAAATCCACAGCCGTGAGTGAGTTTAGAGCATGTTTTGGCTGCTCTGCTGTACATTTAGTCCAGACGGACCTGCTAATGTTATGTCTACAAGCACACACCGAGGTTAAGTGTCTGATTCATTTATTAGTGTTAATTCACCAGTTCACGTTATCAAAATATAGATTAAATTAAAGACCCCCAAGTGTCCCCCCGGCTGGACTTACTTACATTACTGCCTGTTTTAGAAACTAATTTAAGTTCCAGGCAACTTTTCTATTACGGAGTCGGCATTCGGTTTTAGCTGACCCACAAATCCCTGCTGTAAATGAACATTATTCACTGCGCTTTGGACCTCAATTAACTGGACCTGCCACCTGTTTTGTGAAGGCTAAATGGATTCAGAGTTTTCAATAGATTGCTTCTTGTGCTACATGCTAGTGATAAAAAAAGAGAGAGAATATATTGAGTCTCAGCAAGCCTACACCACCGCCCTGTTAGGATATAAACACATGGAAATCATTATGAAATCAAATGTATCTGCAGATCTGGCCAGAGATCGATTATTGCGACATTTTCCTTTTCCTCCCTCCAAGTATTCACACATTTTGACAAACGTGCATCTTTTTTTCCTGATGTTTAGAAACTGCATGTTTATCAACTCTCTGGTATGAACGTAGACATTTAAATGAACATGAAGAATCATGTGGACTCATCTTCCCTGAAAATGTTGTTAGAGTTAACGTATTCATATTTTTAATAAGCTTTTCATTTGCATATTTTGGGTTTCATTTTAGATTTAGAACATTACTGTTATTATTATTATTATTATTATTATTATTATCATTATTATTAATAATAATATTATTATTATTATTATTATTATTATTAATAAGATTGTTATTATTATTATTATTATTATTATTAATAAGATTATTATTATTATTATTATTATTATTATTATTATTATTATTATTATTATTATTAATATTATTATTATTAGTAGTAGTAGTATTAATTGGCTTAAATAAATGTTGTTGTTATTATTATTATTGTTATTAGTATAATTAATATCATTATCGATTTGCTTATATCAATTTATTATTATTATTATTATTATTTATTAGCTTTTATAAAGTATAATTATTAACTTATATCAATTATTTAATATTATTATTTGTATTATGTGTGTGTGTATACAGTTGAAGTCAGAATTATTAGCCCCCTTTTCATTTATTTTTTTCTTTTTTAAATATTTCCAAAATGATGAGCAAAGAAATTTTCACAGTATGTCTGATAATGTTTTTTCTTCTGTAGAAAGTCTTATTTGTTTTATTTTGGCTAGAATAAATGCAGTTTTTAATTTTTTTTAATCCATTTTAAGGTCAAAATTATTAGCCCCTATAAGCTATTTTTTTTTTCAGATAGTCTACAGAACAAACCATCATTATGGCACCTAAATAACCTAGTTAAGCCTTTGTCACTTTAAGCTGTATAGAAGTGTCTTAAATATATATATTGGCTTAGTCCCTTTATTAATCTGGGATCGCCACAGCGGAATGAACCGCCAACTTATCCAGCACATGTTTTATGCAGTGGATGCCCTTCCAGCTGCAACCCATCTCTGGGAAACATCCATACACACTCATACACTACGGACAATTTAGCCTACCCAATTCACCTGTACCGCATGTCTTTGGACTGTGGGGGAAACCGAAGCACCCGGAGGAAACCCATGGAGAACATGCAAACTCCACATAGAAACACCAACTGACCCAGGCGAGGCTCGAACCAGTGACCTTCTTGCTGTGAGGTATATAGTTCAAATATATATAATTTGTTTCACATACATATATAATTTCTATCTAATTATAAATAATTCAATGTGTATTGATATATACATTATACAAATACGGTTGCCTACACTCTCTGAAAAAAATGGTGCAATGTTGTACCAAAGAAGGTACAAACCCTTGTCACTGGGGCAGGACCTTCTTCTGAAACAGAATTGTACCTTAAAACAAAGAAACTACTTTATACCGTTGCAGTTTGTACATTTAAGGACTTGATTTGTACCATGGGAAACCAAAATGTACCTTTGGTTTTAAAACCTGCAGATACAATATTGTAGCTTCATCAAAGGTACAAATCTGATCCATGAAGCTTACAGTGACAAGACACTGTGTACTTAACAGTGTCAAATGTGTTCCTTCGAGAACTATTTAAAGGCTTTATCCAAAATGTGTCAATTTATTATTAGTATATATAAAACATTGGTAACACTTTATAATAACTACACACTATAAATCCTTTACCAAGCATTAGCATGTAGTGAATTCATTATCTGTTAAGCATTAACTCTACATTAATAAGCGTTAGTAGGCAGTTTATAACTGCAGCTACAAATGCTGTATTCTTGACTTGTAACCACATTTATAATGTGCTTAATAATTGACCTTTCATACTTTGTTAATGATTTATTTTTCATTACTAAATGAAGTATTGCATTATTTACAAACCATTTGTATTTAAGAGTAGTTGGTGGTGTTTAAGATAATTTAGAATGAGTTAGTAAACGATTAATAAACTATTGAAATCAATGTTTATATATCTTATATTCAGGCATGTACACTGAAAAAAATTATTCAAAGATGATTCCTTGGATTTACTGAATTTTTTACGTTGAGTGGTTGTAAACAATTTATTTGTGTTGAATTTAAACAAACAAATTAAGTTGAACATTGCTCAATTTAATTTGTTTGTTTAAATTCAACACAAATAAATTGTTTGCAACAGTTTTGCATGCAACACTTTTTTCAGTGTACTAATGGTTAGTATGTATGTTAATAAATGCTTTAATAACTCAGCTTCTTGCAGTTGTGTGACCTAATCTAAAATGAGGACTATTCATGCTTTAAGCATTTGTATCTGCAGTTATAAACTGTTTACTAACGTCTATTAATGTAGAGTTAATGCTTAACAAATTATGAATTCATGATTTGCTAAAGCTTAATAAATGATTCATAGTGTGAAGTTATTATAAAGTATTACCAAAACATCAATAAAACATCAATATGTGTAAATGCAGCTTTTCCCTTTACAATAAAGAGTTAAAATACTTTAACATCAATCAAAAGATCTATTTTTTGCTTGACATTTCACAGCACTTTTCACAGAAATGTTACAGAAACACATTCTCCCGTCTACAATATAAAACAATATTTAAAATAGAAAGTGAGTTATGCAAAAGTATTGTCCTGAGATATGCACAATGTTTGATTAGTTTTACAATACTGAAATGTCTGCATGAACACTTTGCATATGCAGGACTTTTGCCAGCTCACATGCGTAGCGGAAAACAAACGCCAAAATGTGCGGATATCAATAATGAAAATGTATTTATTAGAAAACACTTACCAAATGTTTATTAAAAATGTCTTAAATGTTTAATTCACAATACCTTTAGTTTTATGTTTTACATTGTTTTGTTTTATAGAACTTAATAACTAATGTTCATGAGTTTCTTTAAACATATTTAAATAATGATTTATTATTTAATATGGAAATTATTCATAAAATCACTTTGCCTTTCAAGTAATATTTATTTTCATATTTATTAAAGAGCTGTCCAACACGTATGTACCTTTTTACTGAGAACAATTGTGTATCTTCATTTCAATTGTACCATAAAAGATACAGAACAGCATCTAGAGGTCTTTAAGACCATTTAAGATCATTTGTACCACCGTGTAGCTTTTTTTCTGAGACTCACACACTCAATTAATGCCAAAACAATCTCTTTATCTGGACTAAATAATGCACAACTAACAGCGTGTTTTTATCTGCAGTGAATAAAAGGCTTTCATTTCGCAGATGAATCCTTTCAGCTTTCCAGTGTGTGAGTTCAGTCTTGCGAACTTTAGCCGATCTGCCAAAAACCGCTGAATCTGTTCCCCTTTCCTCCAAATAAATCTGCAATTCGGATGGTTCCGGACCAGCCGAGCAGAACCGCCTGACAGCCCGGGAGCTCCAGCATCCATGGAGAGTGCTCCCCGGTCTGCAGCTCATTATGATGCCGGCCGAGGCGCTTCATTCCTGGCTACACTCACATCCACCCCCCGCTCCTGTCCATCACCATTCAGAACAGCCCATGTGTTTTATACGAGCGCCATTTTGACTTATCGTCCTGTTCTGGAGGACATATTAGTCATTGATGTGATTTAATTTACTTAATGTTGTTTAATGTGTTTAAGAAATATGACAGCATATTCGGTTTTAATCTGAAAGAGTACAATAGCGCCGTGCTGTGGACAAAAGAGGAGCTACACCAAGAGTGCGAATCATACGTTGACCATCAGAGGGGTCATATTTTTCGGTAATGTTAGATTGAGTAATACATTCTTCAGTCATTTATGTATTTATTTAAGTTACTGCTAATTTATTAATATAACATATTTAAGTTTTTTGAGAGATATTTAGTGTATTCTGACCTACGGTGTCCTCTGTTTAGCTATTTCAGAGGTTAATGTATGTTGAACTATACAAACTATGCATCTAATTTGACTTTACTTTCAGGCTATATTTTGAAACAAACCCCTATTTTACAAGAAAACAGTTTTATGTACACTTAAGGTGTCCATCGGTGCTTTAAACCTGTAGTTTCAAACTGTTGAATTTGTTCTGGCATGCTGATCATTGTGATTATGCATTCACAATGGTATGAACCATAATAGGGGTGGTCATGTGTATATTTATATTATCTATTATCTATATATCTATCTATATATATATCTATTATTATCTAACCGCTAATTACTCTGGCATATGTTTATTTAGTATGCAAATTCAGTAGATTAACTCAATTACATGCCGAAACTAATAATGTCAGAGACATCTTTAAATCAAGTTCAAATAATGTTACAGGAGATCGATGTGGAGATCGGCTAACATTAGTTTTGTCTTCCTAATTAATATTTCAGACCCATAAAGTGAATTACTGCTAGACAACGTTCACCTGTATTTCCCCAGTCATGGCTAGGCATGTATCAGCAAACTAAAAGCCTGATAAAGCCCGAATAAACAGTGAACCATCATATCCTGTAAGTCAGAAAGTATAGTTTACTGCTGAACAACTCATTTAATCATGGTAAAATAACACAGAAATGGAATATTAACACTTCAATCTCCTCCTGAAGCTCTGACGGTCTGCTCAGAGAAGCTGTCAATCACAACTGTCAATCACAATGACACGCCCCCTTTATATAGCATTAAATTACGGGCTAAAAACATACTGTTTACAAAAATGAAGATCTGCACCTATATCAGCACGATAACCAGTGCCTTAATTGACCAAAACCATCTTTCGGGACATTTTATTGCAAGTGTAATAAATTTTTTTATTTGGGCTCAAGTCTCGTTGGTTAACATGGGGGAGGCGGGGTTTATGACTTGTACTCCAGCCAACCCCCAGGGGGCGATCTAATGGCTGGAAGCATCACTCAGAAGCACACTTGGTTTGGAGAGGCGGTCCTTCTTTGATGATGTCAGTTTGACACTTCATACATAATATTCTTAACCACGCCCCTTTTATCGTTAGTTTGCTATGAGGGGAATGATGTGCAAAAAGAAAGCCCCGCCCACTAATCAATATTCCGTTTCAGTTGGAAATTCATCAAAATGCTGATAAAAAAAGTCTCAACTTCCGGTTCCCAAGTATCTTCTCTAGGTCACCCTAACAACTACCTAGCAACCACTAAGCTCCATGTCAAAATAAAATTCAAGCTTCTTTTTTCAATTATAAGTCCTCTCTTCTTTTATTTAAGTTTGTTGAAGTGTATTTCATTTTCTAAAGGACTTGCAGACATCGAGGTCAGGACTTGGCTTTCCAATTCATGTCTTGGATTTGCGCAGGCCAGTCAAGTTCTTCCACACCTGTAAATCATTTCTTTATGGACCTCACTTTGTGCACATTGACACTGACCTGCTGAAGCACAGAAACGTCAGCCATAATGCTGAAAAGTTTGGTTTAAAGAGGATTATACTGCAGAGACGTCTTTTCTAAGAAATGTTATGATTGATATAGTAGAGAAATCCCACTGACTAGGTCTGTCCTTTTTTAAACAATGCATAAACAACCCAACAGGCACATTGATGTCAAAGCGATGTCCAAAACATGTAAATCGATTTGATGTCAGTTGACTACCTCGATGTCAAAAAGACATCTAACTTGGGCGTCAAAATCACGTCAAAAATCATTTACAGGATGGAATTTTTACATGTTTTTGATGCCAATATTAGATGTCAATTTGATGTTGTTTTGACATTGAGGTAGTTTACATGCATTGTAAGAATAAAAAATCCAGTGCATTTTGTAATTGAAGCTTTCAGATGTCAAAAAGACGTCAAATTGACATCTAACATTGGCGTAAAAAACAAGTCAAATTTCGATTACAGGATGGATTTTTTATGTGTTTGACACCGATATTAGATGTCAATTAGACATCAATTTGATTCAGCTTTTAGATGAATTATACAGTTCTTATATTATAATACCTTTTGTGTCATTATTTTCGTGGTCAAAAGGGAATCAGGGTGTGGATGTCAAATAGACGTCAGATTGGCATCTAACATTGGCGTTGAAAATCGAATACAGGATGAATTTTTGACGCTAATATTAGATGTCAATTTAACGTCATTTTGACATCAAAGTCGTTTACATGCTTTGTAAGGATTCAAAACCCAGTGTATACTTATAAATTAAGTTTTCAGATGTCAAAAAGCATCAAACTGACATCTAACTTTGGCGTTAGAAAATACATCAAAAATTGATTACAGGATGTATTTTTGACGTGTTTCGAAGCCAATATTAGATGACAACTTGATGTCATTTAGACACCAAAGTAGTTTACATGCTTTGTAAGGATACAAAATCCAGTGTATATTTATAATTTAAGCTTTCAGATCATTTAAGCAAAGACATCAAATTGACATCTAACATTGGCATCAAAAATGCTGAATAGGCTAGGCGCATGCTCGAGTGACGTCACTGTACGACAGCTTCGCTGCGTTTGTTTGGAGTTCGCTGCGTTTGTTTGGAGTTTAGATTCGCAATTTACATTTTTATCATAAAATACCTCCTCATTCACTAAATATTTATCTCTCCTACTTGGGGTGAACAATCCCCTAACACACTCATACAAACAAATCTACTTTTAAACGTTCTGTCTCTCGAGCATCCGCTTGGTGTTTGTAGCTTTAGCCTGCTAGCACCGCTGGTCAGCTAAATCTACCAACCTCTTTCACTCATTTATTTTCTCACTTTCTGGCTTTGCTCTTCACCTTGTACAATGTCGCTTGCGTGTCTGTCCTTGAGTGCAGGAGAGGCATCGATGGAGGCGCTGGAGCTGGAGCTGGAAGCGGTGGAGTCCCAGATTCGCTCGCTGGAGACGAAGCGAGAGGGCATCAGGGCTCTGCTCTTAACCCGTACTCGCTCGTCTGAGGTAAGTGTCCGATACAACGACAATCTCCCAGTCTCTTCAACCCCGCGTGTTTCTCTGTCCAGGCCCAGCGCACCGAGGACGCGGTGCACCCAGGCGTCGTTCACGCCGACTCCCGGCTACCACGGCCCCTGGGTGCAACCGCGTAAGGTGCTTGCCAGGTCCCGGGGCAGAACGTCTCCTCCTCCGGTGTTCGAGATCCCCACGGAGAACCGCTTCGCCCCTCTCCGCGAGACGGGTCGCGATGTTGCCATCATTGGCGACTCAATCGTTCGCCACGTCCGCTCCACTTCCTCCAAAGGTAACAAAGTACGCACTTTCTGCTTCCCTGGTGCCCGAGTTAAGAATATTTCTGCACAGATACCTACTATCCTGAGCGCTGCCGAGAGCCTCGGTGCCGCCGTCCTCCACGTGGGGACGAACGACACCGGGCTCCGGCAGACGGAGATCCTGAAGAAGGACTTCAGGAGCCTGATCGAGACGGTTCGATGCACTTCGCGCGCCACGCAGATCATCGTTTCTGGACCGCTTCCTACCTACCGCCGAGGAAATGAAAGGTTCAGTAGACTCTTTGCTCTGAATGAATGGCTATTAACATGGTGTGAAGAACAGAAATTGCTCTTTGCCAATAACTGGAATCTTTTCTGGGAGCGTCCTAGGCTTTTCCGCGCTGATGGGCTGCACCCCAGTCGAGCTGGAGCTGAACTCCTGTCGGACAACATCACCAGAATACTTCGCTCTATCTGACTAGTAAGTAAAAATTCACAAAATTCACAATTTAGCCACACAGACTCCTATTCGTCCCACATAAATAACAGTAATGCATACCTAGCTAACCCCATAGAGACTGTGTCTGTTCCTCGTATTATTAGATCAAGAACCAAACGTACTGTATGCTCCAGAAATAATCTATTAAGAATTAAACCAGAAAAAACACTAAAAAGTGAAAATACAAATTTGATGAAGCTTGGTCTCCTAAACATCAGGTCACTAGCACCTAAAGCACTTATCATAAATGAAATAATAACAGATAACAATCTTAATGCACTCTGTCTCACTGAAACCTGGCTGAAACAAAATGACTATATTAGTTTAAATGAGGCAACTCCTCCAGGATTCTTATATAAACATGAGGCTCGTCAAACTGGTCGTGGTGGTGGAGTCGCGTCAATCTTTAGTGATATTCTTAATGTTAATCAGAGAAACGGACTTATGTTTAGCTCCTTTGAAGTACTAGCACTTAATGTTGTCCTTCCAAACACTATGCAAAAACCTATGTTATCTCTCGCTCTAATCACCATATATAGACCTCCAGGACCCTATGTCAATTTTCTAAAAGAGTTTTCTGATTTTATCTCTGACTTACTAGTTAAAACTGATAAAATACTAATTGTAGGAGACTTTAACATCCACATAGATGACGCTAACGACACATTAGGGCTCGCGTTTACGGACTTGCTGGTCTCACTAGGAATAAAGCAAAATGTTATTGGTCCAACCCATCGCCTAAAGCATACACTAGATCTAATTCTGTCTTATGGAATTGAGGTCACTGATGTAGACATTATACCACAAAGTGATGATATTACAGACCACTACCTCTTACTAAATAAGCTGTGTTTACCTGAAATTAGCAGATCCGCTCCGATATATCGTCCTAGTAGAACTATTGTTCCATCCACTAAAGATGAATTTATAAATAACTTACCTGATCTTTCTCTACTTCGAAATGCACCCGCAAACGCAAATGACCTTGATGTAGTAACCAGCAGTATGGATGCCATCTTTACTAGCACTTTAAATACTGTGGCACCCATCAAACTAAAAAAGGCTAGAGAGAATAAAACTACACCGTGGTATAATAGTCAAACCCGCGCTCTCAAAACAGCAACCTGTGCCCTGGAACGTAAATGGAAAAAAACTAATTTAGAAGTCTTTAGAATTGCATACAAAGACAGTATGTCCAGCTATAGGAGGGCTTTAAAATCTGCCAGGGCTGAGCACCTCCGCCAACTGATAGAAAATAATCAAAACAATCCTAGATTCTTATTTAACACCATCGCTAAATTAACAAATAATCGGTCATCTTTGGAACAAAACGTTCCACCGCAAATTAGTAGTGATGACTTCATGAATTTTTTCAGTGATAAAATAGAAGGCTTTAGACAGAAAATAGGAGATATTAAACTTTCTGCACCGCCTTATACTTCAGATCCAGTAAACACGCCACTGAATCTAAATAACCTACAGTGCTTTAAAATCATAGAACAGGAAGAGCTAGACAAAATTATAAATAGCTCTAAATCAGCTACGTGTATATTGGACCCAATTCCAACAAAGTTACTGAAAGAATTGCTACCTGTTATAGGAGAACCTCTTCTTAACATTATCAACTCTTCTTTATCTTTAGGCCATGTTCCAAATCCCTACAAGTTAGCTGTTATTAAACCTATTATTAAGAAACCACAACTGGAACCCAGCAACTTAGCTAATTATAGGCCTATTTCAAACCTTCCATTTATATCTAAAATACTAGAAAAAGTTGTTTCTGCTCAATTCTGCTCCTTTCTGCAGACCAACAATGTTTTTGAAGTGTTTCAGTCAGGTTTCAGAGCTCATCACAGTACAGAAACTGCATTAGTGAAAATAACCAACGATTTACTCTTAGCTGCTGACCAAGGGTGCATCTCGCTATTAGTTCTACTCGATCTTAGTGCGGCATTTGACACCATTGACCATGGTATCCTTATTAATCGCTTAAAGTCTACAGGTGTCCAGGGACATGCCCTACAATGGTTTAAGTCATACTTATCTGACCGTTACCAGTTTGTGAATATTAATGGACAGCCTTCACAAATCAGCCCAGTAAAATACGGGGTGCCTCAAGGATCAGTTTTAGGCCCTTTGCTGTTTACAATATACATGCTACCCCTGGGAGACATTATTAGAAGACATGGGATCAGCTTTCACTGCTATGCAGATGATACTCAATTATATATTTCAACTAAACCTGACGAGACGTCTAATCTGTCCAAGCTAACTGAGTGTATTAAAGATGTTAAAGACTGGATGACCAACAATTATCTTCTCTTAAACTCAGACAAAACAGAATTATTACTTATTGGGCCTAAATCCTGCACACAGCAGATCTCACAACTCGACCTACAACTAGAGGGATACAAAGTTAGCGTTAGCTCTACTATAAAAGATCTGGGTGTCATATTAGACAGTAATTTAACTTTTAAAAATCATATATCCCATGTCACAAAAACTGCTTTCTTTCATCTGAGAAATATTGCTAAGTTACGAAGTATGCTATCCATCTCAGATGCAGAAAAGCTAGTCCATGCTTTTATGACTTCTAGGCTGGACTACTGTAATGCTCTGTTTGCTGGCTGCCCAGCATCCTCTATTAACAAACTTCAATTAGTACAAAATGCAGCTGCCAGAGTTCTAACCAGGTCTAGAAAATTTGATCACATCACCCCAATTTTATCCTCCTTACACTGGCTGCCTGTTAAGTTTCGTATTGAATTTAAAATATTGCTTCTTACATATAAAGCTTTAAATAATCTAGCTCCTGCTTATCTAACCAATCTTCTGTCTCGCTACAATCCAACTCGCTCTTTAAGATCTCAAAACTCAGGACTTCTGGTAGTACCTAGAATAGCAAAGTCGAGTAAAGGAGGTCGAGCCTTCTCATTTATAGCTCCTAAACTCTGGAATAGCCTTCCTGATAACGTCCGAGGCTCAGACACACTCTCCCAATTCAAAACTAGATTAAAGACCTATCTGTTCAGTAAAGCATACACTTAGTGCACCACTTAGGGGGCTTCCACACAGGTTATGCATCTTGCTGATATACACTGTGAACATCAGCTACGCTAATTATTTTCTTTATTCTCCATTTCCACCTGGGGATACTCTTCCCGAAGCCCTCAGACTATGCAGAGTCACTGATTCGATCCAAGACCAACGATGAGATGATCCCAAGGTTTCCATATCCTGGACCTGGCCGAATCCTGAACAACTACTGCGATGGTCATGGAAGAGTGGAGAACATGAGACTGTTTCCTATGACGCTCCAGAGACAGACGAGTCTTCGCTGAGGCCAGCTTCCAGCCTCCGCCACTGAGACTGCAGCTCTGCACAAGACGTTTGGCCAGCGGAGAAATTAAAATGGTCGTGCCCAACTGAGCCTGGTTTCTCTCAAGGTTTTTTTTCTTCACTTCCGCCTTTAGTGAAGTTTTTTTTCCCTCTCCGCTGTCGCCACTGGCTTGCATGGTTCAGGATCTGTAGAGCTGTGCATCGATGGATTTGCTCTTCAGTGTTTGGACTCTCAGTAGTGATTATTAAACCACACTGAACTGAGCTAAACTGAACTGAACTTAAACACTACAAACTTAACTACACTGTTCCTATTTACTGTGACCTTTTATGTGAAGCTGCTTTGACACAATCTACATTGTATAAGCGCTATACAAATAAAGGTGAATTGAATTGAATTGAAAAAACATGTCAAAAATCGATTACAGGATGGATTTGGATTTGACATGTTTTTGATGCCAATATTAGATGTCAGTTTGATGTCATTTCGACATCAAGGTAGTTTGCATGTGTCATAGATATATAAAATAAAGTGTACATTTCTGATGAATACAAATTTTCTTATATTCAAATACTTTTTGTGTCGTTATATTGGTGGTCAAAACAGCATCAGTGTTTGGATGTCAAATAGACGTCAAGGGTTTGACATCAAATTGATTTGATTTTTGACAAAAACAAGTTCAAAAAGAAATCCTTAGTCGATTATAGATGGTTAAAGAAAGATTCGTGTTTAGCTTTCTGTGTTAATAACATGCTGTACAGCTGAAAATAATTCAGTAGGAGTCTATACTTGTGAACCAGATCAATGTTTCTAAAAGAAAAACAATGGATTTGCGCAGGCCAGTCAAGTTCTTCCACACCTGTAAATCATTTCTTTATGAACCTCGCTTTGTGTACATGAACACTGACCAGCTGAAACACAGAAACATCAGCCATTACGCTGAACAGTTTGGTTTAAGGGGATTATACTGCAGAGATGCAAGTTTTATGAAAGACTTAGAGAAATCCCACTGACTAGATCTGTTCTTTTCAGGACAATGAATAAACTACCTAATGGCACATTGATGTCAATGCATCATCAAAAAACACACCAAAGATGTAAATCAAATTTGATGGCAGTTAACTACCTTAATGTTAAAAAGACATCAAATTAACATCTAACTTTGGCATAAAAAACACGCCAAAAACCATTAGATGTCAATTTGATTCAGCTTTCAGATGAATTATACATTTCTTATATTATAATACTTTTTATTTCATTATTTTGGTGGTCAAAAGGGCATCAGAGTGTGGATGTCAAATAGACATGAATTTGACATCTAACTTTGGCGTCAAAAACTGTGTCAAAAATCAGAATGTTTTTTTGTTGTGTTTAGTCGCCGATATTAGATTTCAATTTGACGTAATTTTGAAATTGAGGTAGTTTACATGCATTGTAAGAATATAAAATCCAGTGTATATGTAACGGAGTTGAAAAGATAATATAATATAATTCATCCGATTGAATAACATGAAATTAGACTTTATAAATAAGATGGTGTTTGAGTGCCCCCTTGTGATTAATAAATTTCAGGAATTTTTGGGGTATATTGTCCCTTTGCGCTTACCGTAGATTCACAGAGATCGGTATAACTGTGAAAGGTAAGCGCTGCCCGTTTCTCTCTCTAGCAAACTGATTTAAAAGGGATAATATAAACAATTTTATATCATTTCAGTGACCAAAATAGATGTGTATGTAGTGTGAATAATATGCAAGTTCATGTTTTGATTTCTTACGGTTTATTTTGGAATGGTTGAGATGATTTGTGGTTTGCTAACTGAAACATCACATTGCTAGCGCATTTTAGTGTTGTATACAATATCCCAACGAGAGAGTTTTTGTATTTTTCCCTTTTAGAGAGAGAGCTGAATGTTAACCCTGCACTTTCCTGTATTGCAAATTTTTGTTTGATCTCAGGTATGTTGTTTATTAGTTTTTATGTGTTATGATTTTGAGTTTAAGAAAATGCTTACCGTAGATGCACAGAGATCGGTATAACTGTGAAAGAGAGAGAGAGCTGAATGTTAACCCTGCACTTTCCTGTATTGCAAATTTCTTTCATTGAGTTCAAGGTCTGAGTGAATATGGATGGGTGTGTTGCTGATGGGACACTCGTTACATATATTATATATTTATAATTTAAGCTTTCAGATGTCATAACGACGTCAAATTGACATCTAACATCGGCGTCAAAAAACACTTCAAATTTCGATTACAGGATGGATTTTTGATGTGTTTGACACCAATATTACATGTCAATTTGATTCAGCTTTAAGGTGAATTATACATTTCTTCTATCATAAAACTTTTTGTGTCATTATTTTGGTGGTCAAAAGGGCATCGTTGTGTGAATGTCAAATAGACGACAAACTTACGTCTAACTTTGGTGTCAAAAAATACGTCAAAATCGATTACAGGATGGATTTTTGACGCGTTTTGTCACCAATATTAGTTGTCAATTTGACATAATTTTGAAATTGAGACAGTTTACATGCATTGCAAAGATACAGAATACAGTGTATATTTGTAATTGAAGCGTTCAGATGTCGAAACGACGTCAAATTGACATCTAACATTGGAGTCAAAAAACAGGTCAAAAATCCATCCTGTAATAAATTCTTGATGCCAATGTTAAACGTCAATTTGAAATCCATTTGATCCAGCTTTCAGATTAATTATCCATTTCTTATATTATAATACTCATTGTATCATTATTTTGGTGGTCAAAAGGGCATCAGGATGTGGATGTCAAATGGACGTCAAGGTTTTGACATCAAATCGATTTGATTTTTGACATATTTTTTGTAGTCGTTTTGACATCAAGGCTCCCCGCTAAGAATTAAACCATATCTGCGCAAGTTCAAAGAGAAATCCTTAGTCGATTATAAACAGTTAAAGAAAGATTCATGTTTAGCTTTCTGTGTTAATAACATGCCGCACAGCTGATCATAATTTAATAGGAGTCTATGTTTGTGAACCAGTTCAGCGTTTCCAAAAAGAAAAACAATGAAATCCCCTGTGCTTTATTTAGACTTTGATCACGTTAAATGGCGTTTGATTGTAGCACGAGGTTCTGATTTACAGTAGAGATATTTTTAACTCCACTTCCTTTGTTGTGAGGTCTGAGAGCCGTCAAAGTGACAGCTGCGTCCACTACTACACAAAGCCCAATAAAAGTCTGGCGTGATGGACGAAGATCTGACATGATGCTCTGTGATTTATAGACATGATCTCAAAGAGAAAAGGCACGCTGGAATTATAGTAAACAAAATAATAACTTGAAATCGCTTCGCTGAGGTTCGGGTTGTCAGTGATGAGGAAATAAAAAGAAAAATAGCGTTCGCAGCCCTTCTCTGCCTCTTTCTTGTTCTGCCCCACATTTTCATCATCAAAGCACTTCTGCGGTCCCATAGCAGGCTTTCCTCGCAGTCTGCTAACCATACTGTCCTCTGGCACACTGTTCGTTTGTGCTAACGTTTTAATTAGCCATCAGCAGGGAAGCGCACACGGGCTTGCACTCGCGCAAACACAGAAGGAGCATGTCAAGAACAATATTACACTGTCTGTCAGCTATTCTTATGATCAGTAAATAATTTAATCAGGTCAGGTATACGCCTGGAAGAAATTTGTGTCTTCTTTAAAAGGGAAGACATTTCCTTAGAAACAACAGGAATCATTGTTATAATTGATGCAGTGCTATGTGGGTCTCAATATAAACAGAAATACATTATTAATGCAAATGAGAAACATGTATTGTTTCTGAATTAAAATTTATTTTAGGTTTTTACATCGGCATGTGGAGCACTTTTAGCTTAGCTTAGCATAAATCATTGAATCAGATTAGACCGTTAGCATCTTGCTCAAAAAAATTTTTAGATAATTTTCCTATTTAAAGCCTGGCTCTTCTTAAAAAGCTTGAAAATCATCAAAACTCTTTTTTTAGCTACATGCTATTGGCATTTATGCTAACCTAAGCTAAACGTACTTCCACCAGACCTAGAGACTGGCTGAATTGATTCAAAAATGAGTACTTTTAGTGGACTTGTAAAAGGATCCCAAAACATGACAATAATTGATCCTTTTCAGTAGCAATAATCAGCAAAACATATGAGTATTGTTCCATTCAGTGGTATTGTTTACATTCGGTGTCTCCCAAGTGTGCCACATGCCTGCTTTTGAGTGAAGATCCCAGCCGTTAGATCGCCCCCTGGGGGCTGGATGCAGTCATAAAGTCGGTCTCTTCCGTGTTATTGAACGAGACTTGAACCCAAATTAAAAAAAAATTATTACACTGGGAATAAAATGTCCCGAAAGATGGTTTTGGTCATTTAAGGCACTGGTTATCGTGCTGATATAGGTGCAGATCTTCATTTTTGTAAACAGTTTGTTTTAGCCAGTAATTTAATGCTGGGCGTGTCATCGTGATTGACAGTTTCTCAAAGCAGACCGCCAGAGCTTCAGGAGGAGCTTGAAGTGTTAATATTCCATTTTTGTGTTATTTTACCATGATAAAATGAGTTGTTCAGCAGTAAACTATACTTTCTGATATACAGTATCTGGTGGAACACTGTTTATTCGGTAAGGTCAGGGCTTTATCTGGCTTTATTAGTTTGCTGATACACGCCTAACCTAGCCATGACGGGGAAAATACAGGTGATCGCTAATTAGCAGTAATTCTCTTTAAGGGTCTGAAATAATAATTAGGAAGACAAAACTAATGTTAGCTGATCTCCACATCGATCTCCTGTAATGTTAGTTGAACTTGATTTACAGGACGCCTCTGACATTATTAGTTTCGACTGAATTTGCTGTTATAAAATATGAATGTTCTAGAAACCGAATCTTATATAACAAATAGAGCTGTGAATGTTATATATTATTTACATACATCATTTACCTTTGGCTTTTTATTTTAAAACTTCTCATGAACATCAAAATGAATGTAAATTCCTCTTTGCCAGATATAATTAAGGCATTGAATAAAGCAAATGAAACGGAGGCTAAGAAATGATAAACAATACACAAGCGATGTTTCAGAAGCTGATAGATTTCAGTTTATTGGATTATTTTATATAGTGCAGGGATGGCATGTGTAAATATCCTGTTGATATTTAGAAATCTTGCTGCATGAGCTGAGGGAGGTGTCCCGAAAGCAAAGAGGGTGGGCGTAGGGTGTCATGGATGAAAGTGAAATAGGGTGAGGCGGTTATTCAATTCAATTCAATTCACCTTTATTTGAATAGCGCTTTTACAATGTTGATCAAAGCAGCTTCACATAAAAGATCATAGTAAATTGAAACAGTGTACGTTCAGTTTTCAGTGTTTAAGTTCAGTTCAGTTTAGCTCAGTTCAGTGTGGTTTAATAATCGCTACTGAGAGTCCAAACACTGAAGAGCAAATCCATCGATGTGCAGCTCTACAGATCCCGAACCATGCGTGACGACAGCGACGAGGAAAAAACTTCACCAATTGGCGAAAGTGAAGAAAAAAAACCTCGAGAGAACCAGGCTCAGATGGGTACGACCATTTCTCCACTGGCCAAACATCTTATGCAGAGCTGTAGTTGGAGGCTGGAAGCTGGACCTCAGCGAAGACTCGTCTGTCACTGGAGTGTCACTGGAATCAGTCTCATGCTCTCCACTCCTCCATGACCACCACAGCAGATGCTCAGCATACGGCCTGGTCCAGGATTATGGAAACCTTGGGATCATCTCGTCGCTGGTCTTGGATCGAATCAGTGGTGCTGCGTGGTCTGAGGGCCTCTGGATGAATATCCCCAGGTGGAAATAGAGAATAAAGAGAATAATTACATATAGTGAACAATAGTGAAAAGGGAGTTGGGGGGTTGGGTGATGTTGGAGGACCCCTATTAGTATGACTGGGGGCCCCAAAATGACGTGGGCCCTCAGAATCGTCCTAACTTCGTCCTAACTTGCATCCTAGCGGCGCCCCTGGTTGAAGGTGTAGGATTAAGGTGATAGGCCTTTCAAGTTAAGAGTTTTCAGGACCACACTAAAAACAAAGGGGTATGGGAAATTTACAGCCTGATCTCACGAGAAAACGTAAGTATTTTACATTTTGTCAGTTTAGTGGCTAATTCGTACGAATTTGTACGAGTTCAGTCGTACGAAATTGTCTGATTTTAAAAAGGAGGCATGGCACCTAACCCCGCCCCTAAACCCAACCGTCATTGGGGGATGAGCAAATCGTACGAAAATGTACGAATTAGATCGTACGAATTCATACGAATTAGCCACTAAATCAAAAAGTTACGAATTGCTGTGAGATTGTGTTGGAAATTTATCAGAATAAGCTAGATACAGCAGCAATATGGCTGCAAAACCTAGTATGGACAAATGTAATGTTTTACAAATGTAAAATAAGGGCATTAACAATGATTTATACTACAGTCAAGCATCTAATTCATAACGGCATTAATGTGTCACGGTCATGATCTTCAGAATAGGCCAGTCTAGTGGAAGGGAATTTGCTTTTTACAGCATGCCTGGTATAACGTTAACGTTGTTTTCTTGTGGTTACCTCCATGAATATGATCACTGTGCAAAAACACACTACAGTTTCGTGCTTCTTGCAACATGATCCACCAGTCGTAACAGGGACGCCTGAGGAAACCCACAGAAAGGAATGGGTGTAGGAGTTTAGGTATAAAAAAGAATTGAGATTAGGCCTTATTCTGCTCTGTCACTCAGCTGTAAGTTACTGCAAAGTGTTTGGATATGACCGTACAAGGCTTTCACTGTGGTCTACAAAAAACATTCTTTCACAAACAAAAAACAGTCGACATTCATTATAACAATCTCACTGCTCCAAGAACAAACATCTTTTAAATCCTGGATTAACTAGAAGCTTCAGCCGTTGAGACGCTCTTTACTTCTCTCACCTTAATCTAGACAAGCTGTAGGATCTGAACCAATTAATGCAACGCCACAGAGAGACCGAAAAAGGAGGATTTTGTAAACACCACAACACAGTTAGAACCGTTGTGTCATGTTTTTACACTCAGTAATTTCATTTGACAGAGAAGTCTGGCCTGCATTATGGTGTGGCCGCTTGTCTCACATCTGATCTCCAACTTAATGACGTTTTCTCATATTCTCCGGCACCTTCCTTTGATTAACCTAGGCCCAGTTCTGTGAAATTGACTGTAGTGACGTCTACAACCGCGGCACCTCCAAACGTGATGCCTAACAACTGAATGATAAAGGCATGTAGAGTATTCAAGTTACAGCCGTGTTTGCCAGAGTCCACCGAGCAGTCGTTTTTTATTTAACTTTGGTCTGGAATCACGCCAACTGTATGATAAACGCGTTTCATCTACCATCTCATTCCGCCATCCGAGCGATGGTTCACAGATGAGCGAGCACTGAGGTACCAGTCATACTAATTAAAGATAAAACTCCTCAAGACTAGTTCCCAGGTGATGGTGACAGTGAATATAATAGAGCCAATCCCAAATCCCCCACTAAAGAGAAATAGTAGAGCGTTTCATATCTGTCAGATCTGTGGTACAAACACACAACACTGACCTATTTTTAAAAATGCTAATTAAATAAAAGAACAATTATTGTCCACATCTTTCTAACCCATAGAAATGAGACTTCAATACAATTTTGACAGCTTGATCTCACGAGAAAACGTAAGTATTTTACATTTTGTCAGTTTAATGGCTAATTCGTACGAGTTCAGTCGTACGAAATTGTACGATTTTATAAAGGAGGTGTGGCACCTAACCCCACCCCTAAACCCAACCGTCATTGGGGGATGAGCAAATCGTACTAAATTGTACGAATTAGATCGTACGAATTAGCCACTAAATCAAAAAGTTACGAATTGCCGTGAGATTGTGTTGATTTTGACCACTGAACTATAAAATTTTCCCAGGGCTGAATCTCAGAAATCTGTTCACCATATACTGCATAGAGAAGAATATACTGTGTCTCGTTGCTGTACATCAGATATGGCTACTGCTGCAAGATTTGGGAAAGCACTATTAACTACTGGCTTATAACCTGCCTAGATTAGATGTTTTTTAGTACTTATAAAATATGATCTAATTCTACATCCCTAATCCCAACTAGCGGGCATATAGATGTCAAAATGACATCAAATTGACATTGACATCAAAAAACAAGTTTCAAGATCTCCATTGGCATCCATTCGACATCCACACATCGATGTCCTTTTACCCACCAAAATAACTACTCAAAAAAGTATTATAATATAAGAACGTTTTATTCATCTGAAACCTTCAATTACAAATAACAAGTGTGCTGTGTATTTTGTATGCTTACAATGCATGTAAACTACCCAATATAGGCTCATTCTGAAAGCGTAGCCCTATATACATTTCTGAAGATTGCGAATTATGTAGCCAGAAATACGTATGGCAGCATTTCGTCTTTAAAATCAATGCAATGAGGCGGTATGACGCGTAACTTTTCACGCTTACCAGCTGACCGCTTACCTCTGTATCGACAGCTTTCCCACTGTTAACAGTTTGTCCAGTAGCTCGCCATGTACGTCGGCGGACGTGAGATGCAGAGAGGAGTTGACCAGGACGACGGTGTTCGAGTCTGGCGAAGAACGGTTCCAGAAAGTAGGTAAGACAAAAACAGACGCAGAAACAGAAATAAAATAAACAAGTGAATACCAGGGTGAGAATGTGGTAAAATCTGAAAACCTGGTAAAAATCAGCCGTGGGCTGTTCTCTTTCTGGATTGCTTTTGAAAACACTGTCAATTGGGTTTAGGGAAGTGGGTGGGGGTGGGTCAATCTGTGCTTTGAAAACACTATTGGTTGGGTTTAGGGAAGGAGGAGGGTGGGTCAGTCTATTGGTCAGTCAATCAGTCATTCAGTCGGTCGACAGCGGCCTCTGGTGGATTTATGTGAGAACAGCGGGCGTGACTGGCATTCGCGATAGAAATTTGAGATCCCAAAAAGTGTACACAGCGGCCTCTGGTGGATTCGCAAAAACAAAAACTTCCTGGGACATGTTTGGCGCTCTCCAGAAATGTATATAGCGTTTTCAGAATGAGCCTGGGTTTAAACTACCTTCATGTAAAAATTACATCAGATTGACATCTAAAAACAGCGTCAAAAAACACGTTGTGTATTGTAATCGATTTCGGACGATTTCAAATGTTAGATGTCAATTTGATGTCATTGATCAATTGAGGTTAAATAGATTAGCATTTGAAAATATATATATTGTTTTTAATTGGTTTTTGATGTCCTTTTGACATCAAGGTGCCTGCTGGGTAAATATTATTGTACACTGAATCTGAAATGTTCATATGTAATTTTCACACGTTAAAAAATAAATTCGACTTCACGTTGTGTCAATCATATTGACACACTGCTTCCAAAACTTTTGTCCGATTAAAAAAAACTCAAATATTTGTTTCATTTTTCGCATTCAAAAAGACATTTTAAGAGGTGTTTTTTCCATTTAGGGCGCCATACAAGCGAAAGGCAAAATCCAAAATGGCGTCTAAGGATGGGATGGACCCAATATTTCTTCTTTATTTGTTTAACAGGGACAAAACAACAAAATCTACTTCACTACTCGAAGACTCCATTTTGTATTGTTTTGCGTATAATTTAGCAACCGTTTAATGAATATGCATCGTACTCACTGTGCAAGGTTTGCGCGCATGACGAATTGTTCAGATTTGAATACGAAAAAAAAACGCATAAGGAAATACCAGACTTCAGTGCACAAAGACTTAACTTAACTATTAATAACCAGTTTATTGAGCTAAACAGTTAAGGCCCTGTCCATACGAACACAGGGATTTTCAAAACCGCATTTTTTTTACGCGGTTTGGCTGTTTGTCCACGCGAAAACTCAGTCAGGTGACTGAAATCGAAACTTTCTGAAAACTCTGGCCAGGGGGAAGATTTTCAGAAAGTTTGGGTACTGTGTGGTCGTGTGGAGTTTTTGTCCCATGATGTCAGCATGTTCGGTGTTTTCTCCTTTCTGATTGGCCAACACGGCTAGTTTCACACCAAACGCGGAAGACGAAAATGAGGCAAAATTCCACACATTCGCAGCAAACGCATCGCGTATTTCGCATCGGTCATCTGCAGGACGGTAATCCGCCTCTGTTCTCACGTTTGCATTGATTTGTATGCAATTTACTCATGCAAATATTTAACACCCCCTTTTGGTGTGAAAAGTGTCAATATCGCCCCCTGTTGGTTCGGCATACCCTTAACATGCATCACGCTTGAAAATCTGACGCAGATGCCCTTGTACACTCTCGTCATTATAATTGGCCTGTGCATCAGACATCACCAGACTAAAGGTGTTCTCCATCGTGCCTTCAGCGACAACAAAATAACCACAGATCCTCCTCAGCTAATGAGTTTCATGATAAACTGAGCTGTCATTAGCTGCTTGTGGGTTATGGAGACTACAGAGTGACGTAAATCATCTGCGGGCTGACTGTTGCTGCATGTCTCTGTCTTTTTTTATTCAAAATGCATCCCTGCTGCTGCTGCTGATGAGGTGGATCCAGAGACAGACATCTGCATCATGGGGCGTCTCCACTAAGGGAAGACCAAAACACTCACATATATCAATTCTGGATCTACACTGCAAAAAAAAACAAATAAAAAAGAAGCTTTTCTTACTTGGAGTTTTTGCCTTGTTTCTGGTCCAAATATATAAACGTTTTAAAGTCAAGCATTTTCTAGACAAGCAAAAAATATATTGTTTGGTTTTGTTGTAGGGTGGCATGATGGCTCAGTGGTTAGCACTGTCACCTTACAGCAAAAAAGTGTTGGTTCGAGTCCCAGATGGGTCAGTTGTCATTTCTGTGTGGAGTTTGCATGTTCTCCCCCTGTTGGCGTGGGTTTTCTCCGGATGTTCCGGTTATCCTCACAGTCCAAAGACATGCGCTATAGGTGAATTGGGAAGGCTATATTGTTTGTAGCGTATGTGTGTGAATGCGAGTGTGTATGGATGTTTCCCAATACTGGGTTGCAGCTGGAAGGGCATCTGCTAGAACTGGAAACTCCACACAAAAATGCCAACTGACCCAGCTAGGACTCGACAGTGCTAAATACTGAGCCATCATGCCGCCTCTTATATCAATATAAAAAAATGTGCGTAGGTGTTTTTCAATCTAAACTTGATGTGGTTTGTCAGTTGTTTGTTTGTTTGTTTGTTTGTTATAAATGTGCTGTTTTTTTGTTGTTGCTGTTTAAACCCCAAATATTTGAATGATTTAATCGTGGTTTTATTTGTTATGTTGTTCATCTAGTTTGAAACCTTGACCCCCCCCCCAACTTATTTTTAATCTTATTGAATCTTATTGTTAACTTATTTGTTTTATTTTTTTTTTTGTTTTCTCTAGAAAAAAAAAAAAAACATTGGAAACTTTGTTTTATTGAAAAAAATATACATATATTTTGTGGTTTTAAACCATATTTTTGTTTTGTTTGTTTTGTTACTTTATGCATAGTTTCTGATGTTATAAAATAATGTCTTGTTGTATTTACTTTGTTTTCTGAACCCCCGCTCTTTGATGATTGTTTTTGTTTTTCTCTGGTTTATTTTCGTTTGCTGTTCTAAACCATATTTTTGATTAGTTTGTTTTGTTGATTTTTTTTTCTTCCGAATAGTTTTGTTTTGTTGTTCCAGACTTGTTTTTTTTTGTTTGTTTTTAGTGGTTTATTTGTTATCTTTTGTTCTAAACTTGTTTATTATTTTATTCAAAAACATAATTGTTATTTTCTTGTTTTAACAATATTTGGCAAAGAACCGTGTACATAAAAGGTTTTTTGATCTCACTTGGAATACAGTTCATATGAGACATGTTTCTTTGTCATCTTCGTTCATCATCTTTTCTTCTTTTTTTAGTTCTTCATTGTCTTTTCTTTGTCTTTTTCTTCCTTTTCTCATATTTTATACTTTGTTCTTATTCTTCTTCTTCTTATTATTATTCATTCATTCATTTTCCTTCGGCTTAAGTCTCTTATTTATCAGGGGTCGCCACGGTAGAATGAACCACCAACTATTCTGGCATATGTTTTATGCAGCAGATGCAACCAGCTGCAACCCAGTGCTGGGAAACACCCATACACACTCATACACTAGGGCCAATTAAGCTTATTCAATTCACCTAAAGCGCATGTGTTTGGACTGTGGAGGGGGAAACCGGAGCACCCGGAGGAAACCCACGCCAACACGGGAAACACAGAAATGCCAACTGGCCCAGCCGGAACTCAAACCAGCGACCTTCTTGCTGTGAGGTGAAATTGCTAACTACTGAGCCACCATGCCGCCCCATTATTCTTATTATTCATTTTCTTTTCGACTTAGTTCCTTTATTAATCTGGGGTCGCCACAGCGGAATGAACCACCAACTTATCCAGCACATGTTTTACGCAGCAGATGCCCTTCCAGCTGCAACCCATCACTGGGAAACACCCATACACTCCCATTCACACATATACACTACGGACAATTTTTGCTAACCCAATTCCCCTATACCAAATGTTTTTGGACTTGTGTGGAAACCTTCGCCAACACAGGGAAAACATGCAAACTCCACACAGAAATGCCAACTGGCCCAGCCGAGGCTCGAACCAGTGACTTTCTTGCTGTGAGGTGACAGCGCTACCCACTGCGCCACCGCATTACCCTATTATTATTATTTTATTATTAATATTATTATCTTGTTGTTCTTTTCTTCTCTTCTTTTTGGATCTTGACATGTTTGTGTCAGTTTGGAACAACATGAGGGTTGTAAATAAGGAAAGCATTACATTTAGAGAGGGTGAAAATTTCAGCCTGTTTCAGTCTACAGCGTACAGCTTTAGTCAACTTCAAGAAGAAACAACATGCATAAATTAAGATTACTTCTATGCTTCTTTTTCAGAGACTGACAGCCTCTGGGTGTTCTGTGCAAGATATCTGAATATGTATTGAATCACATAAGGCTGCGCTTTTTTTTATTATTTAATTAAATGTTCTTAAATTAATTGTTTAATTAATAGCACTCAATAAGAAATGCTGCCAGGGTACGCCTAAAGCTGTGGTGCATGCCATCACATACAGTTCAAGTCAGAATTATTAGCCCCCCTGTATATTTTTTTCCCCAATTTCTGTTTAAAGGAGAGCAGATCTTCTTCAACACATTTCTAATCATAATAGTTTTAATAACTCATCTCTAATAACTGATTTATTTTATCTTTGCCATGATGACAGTAAATAATATTTGACTGGATATTCTTCAAGATGCTAGTAATCAGCTTAAAGAGACATTTAAAGGCTTAACTAGGTTAATTAGGTAAAAGTTAGGGTAATTGGGCAAGTTATTGTATAACGATGGTTTGTTCTGTAGACTATTAAAAACAACATTGCTAAAGGGAGCTAATAATATTGACCTTAAAATGGGTTAAAAAATTAAAAACTGCTTTTATTCTAGCCTAAATAAAACAAATAAGACTTTCTCCAGAAGAAAAAATATTATCAGACATACTGTGAAAATTTCCTTGCTCTGTTAAACATCATTTGGGAAATATTTAAAAAAGAAAGAAAAAATTTCACAGGAGGACTAATAATTCTGACTTCAGCTGTATATATTTTCTGCACAGCTTGTTTTCGTTGAATCTCCGGTGGGTTTGCGGACCGTGTGACCGTGTGGGTCAGCATTATTGGATCTAATAAAGCTGCAGACGGCGGGTTCGTGTTCGGTTCGGTTCAGATCTCTCAGTAATTGTTTACTGGAGCACAGATCGGCTTCAGGAAGCTCAGATCAGATAAACGCATTCCTCACACACACACACACACCAGATGAGCAGATACTGAGGCTGAGACTAATGCTGTAATTGCATTAATATGGGGGAAGGTGTGGAGAAGTGTATGTACAGTTGAGCTTATGGTAAAAACACTTGTACCAAACTTGTAACCACTGACTTCCATAGTACACTGTAAAAAAATATCTGTTAATTAACAGTGTCCATGTTTTGAGATTCACAAGTGTTTATTTACGGTGGTGAATTGCTTAATGGGGTGTTTAATGTTAAATATTCAACTCTACAGTTTAACAAAGTGACGTTTATTGACATTTTAGTATATATTATAATGTATAAGAAATAAAACACAGAGAAATAAATCTGTAAAATAACAGAAAATGTGCTGCAGTTTATTACAAGGTTTTTGTAGCGTAATATACAACACCAACCCAGACAATATCTCTCTTTAAACTATTACAATTGTTAATAAAAGTCACTTTTTCAAACTTTTCAAGGTTAAAAGTTGTTGGAAGAAAGATCAAGCTCCCATAATGCAATTCAAAAGTGGAAATAAATGGGAAAAAAATAAAAACATTCATCACAAAATACCAAAAACTGCATATGTACGTACTTTTTTTACACTTGTCATGGCCCAATATCCAGAACTGGCCAACCCAGGCTCATTCTGAGAACGTAGTCCCGGGGACGTTTCTGGAGACCGCGAAATACGTAGTCGGTGGTACGTAAAGCTGCATTTCATTTTTTTAAGCGAACGCTGCGGGGGGGTGTGACGCGTTCCCTTTGGCGCTTGCCGACCGGCCGGCCGGCCGCTCGCCTCCATGTGGAGGGCTTTCCCGCTGCAACCAGTTTGTCCGGTTAGCTCTTCGTGTACTCTGGCGGACTCGAGGCGCAGAGAGGGGCTGACCACGACGACGACTACGACCGGGTTCGAGTCCGGGGAAGATCGGTTCCAGAAATCAGGTAAGAAAACAAAAACAAAATCCAAAAAATGAAGCGAACAAGTTCGTCACAGGGTGAGAGTGTGGTGAAAATCCAAAAACGTGGTAAAAATCAGACGAGGGCTTTTCTTTTTCTGGACGGCTTTTGTGAATCGTCGTTGGTTGGGTTTAATGGACGGAGGAAGGTGGGTCAGCCGATTGGCCGGTCGCATGGTCAATCATTCTGTCATTCAGGCAGACAGGCGGAAGGTCGTTCGACAGCGGCCTCCAGCGTGTTTACGCGAGAACGGCGCGGGAAAAAGCACGCACAGCGCCCTTTCGCGGACTCGCGAAAACAAAAACTGCAAAAATACATACCTCCCGGGACGTATTTCGCGGTCTCCAGAAACGTCCCCGGGACTACGTTCTCAGAATGAGCCTGGGTTGGAACTGGCTCTATTAATGAAATTAAGGTTTGAGCCGAACATATGAAAGACACAGACGGTTCAATATGACAGATTGATGTCAATATATTTTTAATCTCAATAAATCAAACTTACAAAAACTTACAAAACAAATGAACAATTAACTGTAGACAGGTAGGGCAGCTAAACAAAATAGTTCCCCGACTACAGCTGTTCATACAGCAGAGATCTTATCTAGCTCCCGTGAAGAGAATAAAAACAGGTGAGTCTTCCGGGCCACTGCTTCCCTTTTCTGAACTAAATAAATAACAAAACGTGACTATAAAAAATATCATCCACTACCTGCTACAAAAATAACCAAAGTATCAAAATAAACATAGTTAACACAAGCCGTTCGCAAACTCCAGCTACAACTCGGACAAATGCAGCAAGCACACAACCATACCAAAAACAATCAAAAAAAAAAAAACACAGACCCATGAAACACCACTGGAGGTCAATGGTTGCAGGTTTCCAACATCTTTCAAAATACACTTAATAATAAACGATTGGTGTAATTGAATCTAATTATGTGATGGTAACGAAACTCAGTATTTAATCGATACTGGTGCAAAATCATAAAAGTCAGAAGTATCGATAAGCTCTGACGTTTAGAACGGACGTCTGACTGGAGAATTATTGATAAATAAACGTTACAGACAGTAGCATAATTTAATAATACATTTTTAATAAACACACACATTCGGTTACATTGAAAATCGTATTTTTTCTGCTGTAGCCTAAATCTTGAACATTAAAAATGCATTTATCTCACTGTATTTGTCACGGTCGCCAGAAATCCAGCCTGTGCAGATTGCTAACAGAGTACAAATCTGATGGTGTATGGATTACAAGTTCCAGTCATGCAACACACACACACACCTGCTCCAAGTCTCCATTGATTACACTCCCACAGCTGATGCTACTCATGGACTGATTACACAAGCATATAAACGGCTCACTTTGACACTCTCATTGCTGGGTCTTGTTATACTGCATTGTGAACATTATGATGCAGTTTACTTGCCTGCTATGTTTAACCTTTGCCTTGCTTTGTTTGTTTATTTACATTGTATGCTGCCTGCCTTTTGACCATCCGCTTGTTTGTCGACCATGACTCGTATACATCTATTTGTTCCTGTATTGCAAATCACTCAAATCTTGTGTCTATTAAATATAAATCTGAGACTACTGTAGCAAAAACAGCTAAAACTGTTAAGTTAGCACTTTTAAACATCCGATCACTCAACAATAAGTCACTTTTAGTCAATGATTTTATCAGCTCAAATTGCCTTGATTTTATGCTTTTAAATGAAACTTGGCTAGATGACAGCTGTAGTGCAGCAGTTCTGAATGAAACAGCTCCTTTAAACTTTGACTTTTTGAGTGTTTGCAGAGCCAATAGGAGAGGTGGAGGCATTGCTGCCCTGTTTAAAGATGTCTATGAGTGTAAACAAGTGTCATTTGGTGACTTTTTGTCTTTTGAATATCTGAGTATATCACTAAAAGGTGCTCCACGTATCTTACTGATCATTATCTACAGACCTCCAAAATATTCTCCAGCTTTTATTGATGATTTTACAGAGCTGTTATCATTAGTAACCTCTGAATTTGACTATTTTACCATTGCTGGGGATTTTAATATTCACATTGATAATCCAGAAATCAATGCTGTAAAAGAACTGATGACTGTTTTGAACACTTTTGATCTGACTCAGCATGTTCAAGAACCCACACACAATCGTGGACACACTCTTGATCTACTTATAACTAAGGGTTTACACATTTCATCAACTGTTGTTAAGGATGTTGCACTATCTGATCATTTCTGTATTTTCTTTGATATATTGATCACTCCAGCTATTAAAGATAGATCTGTCTCTGTCAGAAAGAGATGCATAAATGAGAACACTAATGAGCAGTTTATGAAGGCCATATCGCTAGCACCAAGTATATCTGCAGACTCTGTTGATTCTCTTCTTGATTTGTTTAATTCTAAAGTTAAGAATGTCATAGATGACATTGCTCCTGTTAAAGCCAAGAATATAACTAGCAGCCAAAGGGGATCTTGGACTAAGTCCCCAAAATTAAAAATGACGAAAAGACAGTGCAGAAAAGCTGAGCGTATGTGGAGAAAGACGAAACTAGTAGTCCATTATAATATCTATAAAGACAGTCTTCGTGCTTTTAATATGGAACTAAAAACTGCTAGGCAGACTTTCTTTTCAAGCCTTATAAACAGCAACGTAAACAATGCTCGTAAACTCTTTGCAACGATAGAGAAACTCACAACCCCCCCCAGTCGGATTCCCAGTGAGCTACTGTCACCAACTCGGTCCCGATAAATCCCCTCATTGGCCAGCAGAGGTCACTCTCCCCGGACTATTAACACTACATCCCCCAGAAGCCCCGTATCTGTCACTGATTGCGCTGCACCTGACTTGGATCACACACACACCCATATAAGCTGCTTGCATGCTCACTTCATTGCGAAGTCTTGTTTGCCCTGTCAACATTTCTGAGCGTTTTCCTTGTACTCTGTTTGATCTCTCGTTGCCGACCCAGACTGCTCTAGACCTTGTTCTCCTCGCTGCCAGCCCCGACCTATGCCTGTTATACCGACCAACGAATGCTTGCCGCCTGCCTTCCTACTTATGCCTGTCATTCATGTGAGTGTCTTGAATATCACTTATTGGTGGTTTCTGTTCCACTTGTGCTTAATAAATACACTGCAAATGGATCCCTCTGCATCAGCCTCCTCATTACAGAAGACTTCGCCAAACATGGATCCAGCAGCCATGCAAGCTTTAACCACGGAAATCACAGCACAAGCTCAAGTGCTCGCTACACATCAACAACAACTCTCCCACCTCACTCACCTTACCGAGGAGCTCGTAAAGGCTCTCCAAGGATTGAATATCACTTCGCCTGCACCATCCCCCGCCGTATCTCTCCCGACTAAACCACCACCAGGTACCGCATGCAATGTTGCCAGCCCACGTCTGGCACTTCCGGAAAAATTTAACGGCGATCCCACGAAGTGCAAAGGTTTTCTGCTACAATGCAAGCTGTCTATCACTCAACAACCTCACCTGTTCACTGACGAGCATAGTAAGATTGCATTTGTATGTTCTCTACTCTCTGAAAAAGCCCTCGATTGGGCCACCGCCATCTGGCCCGATTCTGTTCCCACGTTCACCACATTCAAGGACTTTCTACAAAGATTTTGTGTGGTATTTGATCACCCAGAGGGAGGAAAACACGCTGGAGAGGAATTGTTAACTCTACAACAGGGTAATCAACCAGCATCTGAATTCGCTCTACATTTCCGCACTTTAGCGGCACAAACCGGGTGGACAGATGATCCCTTAAAAACCCTCTATAGGAAAGCTCTGAATTCTGAACTACAGACCGAACTGGCTTGTCGGGATGATGGAAAATCTCTAGATCAATTAATTGAATTATCCATTCGTCTGGACAATTTACTCCGCACACGGAAACCACTACAGGCATGTTCAGTCAATCACACACACAATATACCCACTTCACCCCATGTCATGAATGAGCCCATGCAGATCGGTCGTACTCAACTGTCCTCTGAAGAACGGGAGAGACGCTTTACACATAACCTCTGCCTATACTGTGGCAGACCTGGTCACGTAAAAGCCCAATGCCCCGTCAGACCACCTCAAAAGTTCTTGTCGGTGAGTTCAACTATTTTTTCAATCAACAATAAGAATTTTGAAATACCCATAACCTTGTACACTAACGAAATTCCCATTTATGACTCTGCTATGGTGGATTCTGGTGCAGCTGGTAATTTCATGGATCACAAGTTCGCTATAAGGAATGCTATACCACTAATCTTATGTAATTCTCCATTGGCAGTCACGGCGGTAGACGGACGCCCTCTAGGAGAGGGTACTGTACGTTACATCACCACCAAACTCTCTCTCAAGACGGGCTGGCTTCATAAAGAAACTATCAACTTCCACATCATCGATTCTCCTCAACACCCAATAATACTCGGACTACCCTGGCTTCAGGATCACAATCCCCGCATTTCATGGAAGGAGGGTGAGATAGAAAGATGGAGTGATGAATGTTTAAAAAAATGCTTGTCATCTGTGGTCCCAATCCAGTTAAATGCCATCTCAAGTTCTATCGACTCACTCACAACCCCAAATCTCCCTTCTATTTATTCCGATTTATCAGAAGCATTTAACAAACAGAAAGCCACAGAACTACCTCCCCACCGTGAGTATGATTGTTCCATTGAACTGTTACCTGGCACTGCGCCCCCTCGCGGGAGAATCTTCCCTCTGTCTCAAACAGAGACCGAAACCATGAGATCATACATTCAAGAAGAGTTGAAAAAAGGGTTCATACGTCCTTCCACATCACCAGCATCCGCCGGATTCTTTTTTGTGGGGAAGAAGGACGGTGGGTTACGCCCTTGTATTGACTACAGAGGTTTAAATGAAATCACAGTGAAGTATCGTTACCCACTACCTTTGGTTCCAACAGCTCTAGAACAATTACGGTCAGCCCAATACTTCACCAAGCTAGATCTACGTAATGCGTACAACCTCATTAGAATAAGGGGCGGAGACGAGTGGAAAACGGCGTTTTCTACAGCCAATGGGCACTATGAATATCTAGTGATGCCCTTCGGACTAGCAAATAGTCCTTCTGTATTCCAAGCCTTTGTCAACGAGATATTCAGAGATATGCTAAATCAATGGGTGATTGTCTACATTGATGATATCTTAATATATTCAGATTCACTAGAAGAACATACTAAACATGTAAGAGCAGTATTGGAGAAACTAATTGAGAATAAACTCTACGCCAAACTAGAGAAATGTGAATTCCACAAAACATCCATTTCATTCTTAGGATATGTGATCGGAACAGAGGGCGTGGCTATGGACGAGAGCAAGGTTAATGCGGTACTCAATTGGCCGAAACCAAAGACACTGAAAGAACTACAAAGATTCCTGGGATTTGCTAATTTTTACAGACGCTTCATTAGAAATTTTAGTACTGTAGCCGCACCTCTCACTACTCTCGTCAGAGGAGGACAGAAAAAAATTCACTGGAATAATGCAGCAGATCACGCTTTCACCAAGCTCAAGACACGTTTCTCCACAGCACCCATTCTCTGTCATCCTAATCCTAATTTACCCTTCATTGTAGAGATCGACGCATCCAACACAGGCATCGGGGCAATATTATCTCAGAGACAAGGAGACCCAGCCAAACTTCACCCATGTGCATTCTTTTCGCGCAAACTTAACTCGGCCGAATGCAATTATGATGTGGGGAATCGAGAGCTACTGGCTATGAAAGCTGCGATGGAGGAGTGGAGACACTGGTTGGAGGGAGCTAAACATAAATTCACTGTCATCACGGATCATAAGAATCTGGAATACATCCGCTCTGCAAAGAGACTCAACCCCCGTCAAGCTAGATGGGCATTATTCTTCACCCGCTTTGACTTTTCTGTCACGTACATTCCAGGCTCTAGAAATATTAAAGCGGATGCGTTATCACGTCTATGCGAGGAAAACCCAATGGAGGATAGGGATCAACCTATTCTAAAGGAATCTCTCATCTTGGCTCCCATAACATGGGATGTAGAAACCGAAATTTCTCAGGCAGTAATGAATCAACAAACCCCTCGGGATTGCCCTGTAGGAAAGACTTTTGTTCCCCCTGTGATGCGAGAAAAATTAATTCAGCAAATACATTCCAATCCCAGCTCCGGTCATCCAGGTATAAACGGCACCCTTGATCTCATTCAGAACCGTTACTGGTGGTCCACTATGCGGAGCGACACCATAAAATTTATCAACAAATGTACTCTTTGTAATATGCACAAACATTCACATCATCGACCAGCAGGATTATTACAACCACTACCCATCCCACAACGACCCTGGTCTCACATAGCTATCGATTTCATCACAGATCTTCCACCCTCTCAAGGTAAAACCACTATTCTAACCATAATTGACAGATTCTCAAAAGCCTGCAGACTCATACCCATCGCCAAACTACCCACTGCTCTGGAGACAGCAGAACTAATTTGCAATCATGTATTTCGGTTCTATGGTATGCCAGAAGATATTGTCTCGGATCGGGGACCACAGTTCACATCCAGGGTATGGTCAGCATTCTTTAAAAGCCTTAACATCAACGTCAGTCTAACCTCCGGTTATCACCCACAGTCCAATGGCCAAACGGAACGTCTGAATCAAGAAATAACCCGTTTTCTACGTACATACTGTCAGCAGAATCAGGAGGATTGGAGCAGATTCCTTATATGGGCGGAATACGCACAAAATTCGATTAGGAAAACTGCTACGGGCATAACTCCATTTCAATGTACATTAGGTTTTCAACCACCACTATTTCCCTGGTCTGGAGAACCCACCGAACTTCCAGCCGTTAATGACTGGCTTCAACGCAGCGAGGACATGTGGAACTCTGCTCACACCCACTTATCACGAGCCATACGACGCTTCAAGGAACAGGCCGATCGTCGGCGTCGCCAAAATCCAGAATACTCTCCAGGACAATGGGTCTGGCTATCTACCCGTGATCTTCGTCTCAGACTCCCATGCAAGAAACTCAGTCCCAGGTACGTGGGTCCATTCAGAATAGAAAGACAAATAACCCCTGTTTCCTATCGTCTTACCCTACCTAACCACTATCGTATTTCTCCCACTTTTCATGTATCCCTGTTAAAACCGGCTGCTGGTCCAACTGAGGTGGAGAGGGAGTTGGCAGTTGGTGAACAGGGACCAGCACCCATCATCATTGACAACGAGGAGGCGTATCAAGTTCACGACATTCTGAGATCCAGACGCCGGGGTGGAAACCTACAATATCTGGTTGACTGGGAGGGGTACGGTCCGGAAGAACGGTCCTGGATCAATAGAGCTGACATTCTTGATCCCAACTTATTGAGAGAATTTCACCAACGTCATCCGGAGATGCCGGCCCCTCGCCCACGTGGAAGACCCCGGCGCCGTTTGCCTCCTCGCGTCAGGAGCCGCTCGCAGGAAGGGGGTTCTGTCACCAACTCGGTCCCGATAAATCCCCTCATTGGCCAGCAGAGGTCACTCTCCCCGGACTATTAACACTACATCCCCCAGAAGCCCCGTATCTGTCACTGATTGCGCTGCACCTGACTTGGATCACACACACACCCATATAAGCTGCTTGCATGCTCACTTCATTGCGAAGTCTTGTTTGCCCTGTCAACATTTCTGAGCGTTTTCCTTGTACTCTGTTTGATCTCTCGTTGCCGACCCAGACTGCTCTAGACCTTGTTCTCCTCGCTGCCAGCCCCGACCTATGCCTGTTATACCGACCAACGAATGCTTGCCGCCTGCCTTCCTACTTATGCCTGTCATTCATGTGAGTGTCTTGAATATCACTTATTGGTGGTTTCTGTTCCACTTGTGCTTAATAAATACACTGCAAATGGATCCCTCTGCATCAGCCTCCTCATTACAGCTACTCTCTGAAAGCAAATGTAATGAGTTTGCTCATTTCTTTACTGACAAGATCAATAATATCAGAAAGGCAATCAGCTCATCCAATCAGCCAAATTGTGTCGACGTCAGACTAGCTCAACCACAACTTAAGAAATCAGACATTATGTCCGATTTCATGGCAATTAATGGCAAAATCTTAGAAGAGATCGTGCAAATTATGAAAACATCAACCTGCAGTCTTGACACGCTCCCCACATCATTCTTTAAAACGGTGTTGACCTGCTTAGAAATGGATCTTCTAAAAGTGGTAAATGCTTCACTTCTCTCGGGGATTTTTCCTAACTCACTTAAAACTGCAGTTGTTAAACCCCTCTTGAAGAAGAGCAACCTAGATAACACCATATTGAGCAATTACAGGCCCATCTCAAATCTCCCTTTCATTGGCAAAATCATTGAAAAAGTTGTTTTTAACCAGGTTAACAAGTTCCTAAACTACAAGGGGTGTTTAGACAATTTTCAATCTGGTTTCAGACCACATCACAGTACAGAGAGCGCCCTTATAAAGATAATCAATGACATCCGCCTAAATACAGATTCAGGCAAACTAACAGTGCTGGTACTGCTCGATCTCAGTGCTGCATTTGACACTGTCGATCACAGCATACTTCTGGATAGGCTGGAAAACTGGGTTGGGCTGTCTGGGACGGTCCTCAAATGGTTCAGATCTTACCTTGAAGGAAGAGGTTACTATGTCAGTATAGGTGACCATAGGTCAGGGTGGACACCCATGACATGTGGAGTCCCACAAGGCTCGATTCTGGCACCACTCCTGTTCAACCTTTATATGCTCCCTCTGAGCCAAATAATGAGAAAGAACCAAATCTCCTACCACAGCTATGCTGATGACACTCAGATCTACCTAGCCTTACTGCCTAATGACTACAGCCCCATTGACACCCTCTGCCAATGCATTGATGAAATTAACAATTGGATGTGCCAAAACTTTCTTCAGTTAAACAAAGAGAAAACTGAAGTCATTGCGTTTGGGAACAGAGATGAGGTTCTCAAGGTGAATGCGTACCTTGGCTCTAAGGGTCAAACAACAAAACATAAGGTCAAGAATCTTGGTGTGACTCTGGAGTCAGATCTGAGTTTCAATAGTCATATCAAAGCAGTTAGTAAATCAGCATACTATCATCTCAAAAACATTGCAAGAATTAGATGCTTTGTTTCCAGTGAAGACTTAGAGAAACTTGTTCATGCTTTTATCAGCAGCAGGGTGGATTACTGTAATGGCCTCCTCACAGGCCTTCCCAAAAAGACAGTCAGACAGTTGCAGCTCATCCAGAACGCTGCGGCCAGAATTCTGACCAGAACCAGGAAATCAGAGCACATCACACTTGTCCTCAGGTCTTTACACTGGCTCCCAGTCACATTTAGAATAGATTTTAAAGTATTATTACTGGTCTATAAATCACTAAATGGCCTAGGACCTCAATACATTACAGATATGCTCACTGAATACAAACCTAACAGATCACTCAGATCTTTAGGATCAAATAGATTAGAAATCCCAAGAGTTCAGTCAAAGCAGGGTGAATCGGCTTTCAGCTACTACGCCCCTCGTTGCTGGAATCAGCTTCCAGAAATGATCAGATGTGCTCCAACATTAGGCACATTCAAATCAAGACTGAAAACACATCTGTTTAGCTGTGCCTTTACTGAATGAGCACTGTGCTACGTCCGACAGATCGAACTACTATGTTTTTCTCTTCTTTTTAATTCTTTTATAACACATTTTATCAGCTTTTATTTTATTTTTATTCTTACCATTTTTATGTTTGTTTTTATTTCTCTTATAATTGTTTCTTTTATTCCTGTTTATGTAAAGCACTTTGAATTGCCACTGTGTATGAAATGTGCTATATAAATAAACTTGCCTTGCCTTGCCTTGCCTTGCCTATTGACCATTGTTTGCCTGACCATACTGTTAAATACACCACATTTGGATCTGCACTTCCTAGTCAGCGTCCCACTTCACATTACAGTATTTGCAATTAGTAGAAAAATAATACATTTAGCTTATTAAGAGATTATTTGAAAAATGCTTATTATTACATCGGTAGCAGTAGGTAGTGCTGTTGCCTCACAGCAAGAAGGTCGCTGGTTCGAGCCCCGGCTGGGTCAGTTGCCGTTTCTGTGTGGAGTTTGCATGTTCTCCCTGCGTTCACGTGGGTTTTGCACGGTACAGGTGAATTGGGTATGCTAAATTGTCCGTTGTGTATGGGTGTGATTGAGTGTGTGTGGATGTTTCCCAGAGATGGGTTGCAGCTGGAGGGGCAGCCGCTGCGTTAAACATGTTCTGGATAAGTTGGCGGTTGATTCCGCTGTAGCGACCCCAGATTAATAAAGGGACTAAGTCGAAAAGACAATGAATGAATATTAATACATCGCAAGAAGCTCCAAAACTGTATTACTTTTAACCCCAAACACAGTTAAGTCATTTATGTGAAGGTGTTAATGATAAATCATAAACATTACTGAACATCACTGATTGTTTAACTGCATTTTGCAATGTAAAAAGGGTATTTTTAACTGCATGGAGCACAATAAGCTAAGAAAGGTCCCGACTTCTGCCAGAAAAGGCAAACATGTGGATTTTTCTCCAGAGGAATGCTTAAAAACTGGTTAAAACCAGCATGCTCCAACTGTGTTCCTTCAAACCATTGTGCATTCTCTTACCAGAACATTTTTATTTGTTTATTTTACAATTATTGGTTTCATTTTATTTTGCGTTAAAAGATAATAACAAAATAAAGTGTTGTTAATTCTGTTCAAAACATTTTTTTGTTCATAAAAAAACACTACAAAAAGTACGGATAAGAGTACAGATAAAGTACCGAACCGATAAGTAGTATCGATAAAAGTAGTAATATCATTAAAACCTTAGTGATACCCATCCCTAACTATTACACACATTTCCACACTGTTATTTCAACGTATTTGAATAACATACTTTCAACTTATTTTACACTGTACAAAATGCAGGGTTCCACACAATTCCTTCATGTTGACCCAACACACATCGATTAACTTAAAAAACAACTAAGTGGTAAGACCCCCAGTGGTTGAACTAGGCATTTCTAGATCAAAACAAACTCAAGCGCAGGTTGCCAGATTGAGGACCAACAAGGCTGATTTAAACCGTGTTGTAACTTAAAGCAGCGGCACACGATAGAAGGAATATTCTCCCTATTAAAAGGAGTTTTTGTCCTAACCAACACCTCAAATTTATATATTGGAAACGGCTTCTATTTCTCACAGGTGAACAACAGAAAACTGACAATGACCACCTCAGGTGCACCTCATGTGCTTTATTCAGTGTTAAATGCTAATGATGTGAGTTTGAATGCCAATATTACATGACATTTATTGCCATATATTAAAAACAGCAGCAGATAGTTCACCTCAGATCTTAAATAAAATAAACCGTCTGAAACTGAACTTTAGAACTGAGACTCGAAACCAACACATATCAGTGATTCAGCATCTACATTTAATAATGCTAAAGAGGTTTAATATGTATTAATTAGATTATAAACTTTACCATTTCGCTGGAGTGCAGTGAGTGCACTATTCTGTGCTTCTAAATGGCTGTATTTACATTTCTGTCGTGTTTTGTCTGGTACAAACAGCCAAATTGCTTATCACTGCAAATCTCCTCATGTAGCATGTTGTTATGACACAGAGTTACAATGTAACCTGCTCAACTAATGTTTATGTTCACAATATTTATATTATTCGTCTCATTTCGGAGTCCGCTACTGTCCACCGGAGGTCATATTTCAGTCACGGATGCATACTTTGTTAGCCCTTATGACTGAATGAATGAAATATGTGATTTTCCACCAAGGCAACCCGGGGTGCTGAAATATAATTGGCTAAACTGGCATTGGGTGGGTTAAATGACCAAAACAAAGACTGATTAAGTTTTGTGGTCTAGGGTACTGGACCAAACATATACTCTATGAAGTTTTGCTGCGTTTTCTGTTTTGTTTGTCAGGTGCTGTCGGCGATGAATTTCCTCCAGATTCTCTATAAAGCTGAAAACACACAAAAACTCAACAATATGAGCAACAAATGGACACCAGGTGCTTCTGGACTTCAGCCTGCGAGCAGCAGTCAATCAAATACGTCATGCTTCTTCTCAAACGGGCCTATCATCTCAAAAACATTGCAAGAATTAGATGCTTTGTTTCCAGTGAAGACTTAGAGAAACTTGTTCATGCTTTTATCAGCAGCAGGGTGGATTACTGTAATGGCCTCCTCACAGGCCTTCCCAAAAAGACAGTCAGACAGTTGCAGCTCATCCAGAACGCTGCGGCCAGAATTCTGACCAGAACCAGGAAATCAGAGCACATCACACCTGTCCTCAGGTCTTTACACTGGCTCCCAGTCACATTTAGAATAGATTTTAAAGTATTATTACTGGTCTATAAATCACTAAATGGCCTAGGACCTCAATACATTACAGATATGCTGACTGAATACAAACCTAACAGATCACTCAGATCTTTAGGATCAAATAGATTAGAAATCCCAAGAGTTCAGTCAAAGCAGGGTGAATCGGCTTTCAGCTACTACGCCCCTCGTTGCTGGAATCAGCTTCCAGAAATGATCAGATGTGCTCCAACATTAGGCACATTCAAATCAAGACTGAAAACACATCTGTTTAGCTGTGCCTTTACTGAATGAGCACTGTGCTGCGTCCGACAGATCGAACTACTATGTTTTTCTCTTCTTTTTAATTCTTTTATAACACATTTTATCAGCTTTTATTTTATTTTTATTCTTACCATTTTTATGTTTGTTTTTATTTCTCTTATAATTGTTTCTTTTATTCCTGTTTATGTAAAGCACTTTGAATTGCCACTGTGTATGAAATGTGCTATATAAATAAACTTGCCTTGCCTTGCCTTGCCTTGCCTATTGACCATTGTTTGCCTGACCATACTGTTAAATACACCACATTTGGATCTGCACTTCCTAGTCAGCGTCCCACTTCACATTACAGTATTTGCAATTAGTAGAAAAATAATACATTTAGCTTATTAAGAGATTATTTGAAAAATGCTTATTATTACATCGGTAGCAGTAGGTAGTGCTGTTGCCTCACAGCAAGAAGGTCGCTGGTTCGAGCCCCGGCTGGGTCAGTTGCCGTTTCTGTGTGGAGTTTGCATGTTCTCCCTGCGTTCACGTGGGTTTTGCACGGTACAGGTGAATTGGGTACGCTAAATTGTCCGTTGTGTATGGGTGTGATTGAGTGTGTGTGGATGTTTCCCAGAGATGGGTTGCAGCTGGAGGGGCAGCCGCTGCGTTAAACATGTTCTGGATAAGTTGGCGGTTGATTCCGCTGTAGCGACCCCAGATTAATAAAGGGACTAAGTCGAAAAGACAATGAATGAATATTAATACATCGCAAGAAGCTCCAAAACTGTATTACTTTTAACCCCAAACACAGTTAAGTCATTTATGTGAAGGTGTTAATGATAAATCATAAACATTACTGAACATCACTGATTGTTTAACTGCATTTTGCAATGTAAAAGGGTATTTTTAACTGCATGGAGCACAATAAGCTAAGAAAGGTCCCGACTTCTGCCAGAAAAGGCAAACATGTGGATTTTTCTCCAGAGGAATGCTTAAAAACTGGTTAAAACCAGCATGCTCCAACTGTGTTCCTTCAAACCATTGTGCATTCTCTTACCAGAACATTTTTATTTGTTTATTTTACAATTATTGGTTTCATTTTATTTTGCGTTAAAAGGTAATAACAAAATAAAGTGTTGTTAATTCTGTTCAAAACATTTTTTTGTTCATAAAAAACACTACAAAAAGTACGGATAAGAGTACAGATAAAGTACCGAACCGATAAGTAGTATCGATAAAAGTAGTAATATCATTAAAACCTTAGTGATACCCATCCCTAACTATTACACACATTTCCACACTGTTATTTCAACGTATTTGAATAACATACTTTCAACTTATTTTACACTGTACAAAATGCAGGGTTCCACACAATTCCTTCATGTTGACCCAACACACATCGATTAACTTAAAAAACAACTAAGTGGTAAGACCCCCAGTGGTTGAACTAGGCATTTCTAGATCAAAACAAACTCAAGCGCAGGTTGCCAGATTGAGGACCAACAAGGCTGATTTAAACCGTGTTGTAACTTAAAGCAGCGGCACACGATAGAAGGAATATTCTCCCTATTAAAAGGAGTTTTTGTCCTAACCAACACCTCAAATTTATATATTGGAAACGGCTTCTATTTCTCACAGGTGAACAACAGAAAACTGACAATGACCACCTCAGGTGCACCTCATGTGCTTTATTCAGTGTTAAATGCTAATGATGTGAGTTTGAATGCCAATATTACATGACATTTATTGCCATATATTAAAAACAGCAGCAGATAGTTCACCTCAGATCTTAAATAAAATAAACCGTCTGAAACTGAACTTTAGAACTGAGACTCGAAACCAACACATATCAGTGATTCAGCATCTACATTTAATAATGCTAAAGAGGTTTAATATGTATTAATTAGATTATAAACTTTACCATTTCGCTGGAGTGCAGTGAGTGCACTATTCTGTGCTTCTAAATGGCTGTATTTACATTTCTGTCGTGTTTTGTCTGGTACAAACAGCCAAATTGCTTATCACTGCAAATCTCCTCATGTAGCATGTTGTTATGACACAGAGTTACAATGTAACCTGCTCAACTAATGTTTATGTTCACAATATTTATATTATTCGTCTCATTTCGGAGTCCGCTACTGTCCACCGGAGGTCATATTTCAGTCACGGATGCATACTTTGTTAGCCCTTATGACTGAATGAATGAAATATGTGATTTTCCACCAAGGCAACCCGGGGTGCTGAAATATAATTGGCTAAACTGGCATTGGGTGGGTTAAATGACCAAAACAAAGACTGATTAAGTTTTGTGGTCTAGGGTACTGGACCAAACATATACTCTATGAAGTTTTGCTGCGTTTTCTGTTTTGTTTGTCAGGTGCTGTCGGCGATGAATTTCCTCCAGATTCTCTATAAAGCTGAAAACACACAAAAACTCAACAATATGAGCAACAAATGGACACCAGGTGCTTCTGGACTTCAGCCTGCGAGCAGCAGTCAATCAAATACGTCATGCTTCTTCTCAAACGGGCCTTTTCTGTCTTCTCAATAAATCTACAGAGTGTATTCCCAATATTATTTATGACAGACTTTGTTGTGTTTGCTGACAACGTGGAACAGAAATCAGTGCAACGGTGATTTCCAGCTCGCATGGACGACTGCCATTGACGCAAGAGATTCCTTAACAATTTCATCAATCTGATGTTTTGCAATCTTTTTTCTTTTTTAAATTATAATCAATTAAAGACCTTAAAGCTGTAGTCGTATCTTATAAAGTACTTGCCTTTTTGTTTGGATAATCAAAATTATAATTAAATCTAAATTAAATAGAATGCACATTTCCTATATTTCCTTTCAGTCACTGCCACTCATCTTGTTTAACTGTGTATTTGTTTGTGTTTTTTCTAATTATTATTATTATTTTTTTGGTTCTTTACCATGTTTTTGTTGTTTTAATCTCTTTTTAAAACTCGTTTTGTTGTTTGTTTCACTGTATTGTAAATCTGTTTTATTTTCTTGATGTTTTTTCCTTTTGTTGTTCTTTTAAACCCATTTGTTGCTGTTTATTTTGATCTTCTGTTTATTGTCTTTCTTCTGTTGTTATAAATCATGTTTTGCTATTTGTTTTTGTAAACCATGCCCTTTTTGTTGTTTTTGTTTGTTGTTTTTGCTTTGTTTTGTTCTAAAACATTTTTGTTTGTTTGTTTGTTTGTTGGTTTTGTTTTGTACAATTGTTGTTCATTGTTTTGTTCTAAAACATTTTTGTTTGTTTGTTTGTTTGATTGTTTGTTTTGTTTTGTACAATTGTTGTTCATTGTTTTGTTCTAAAACATTTTTGTTTGTTTGTTGTTTTAAATATCTTGATGTTTTATAGACTTGTTTTGCTGTTGTTTTGTTATTCTACATCATGTTATGGTTTTGTTTGGTGTTTCTAAACACTTTTATTTGTTTTCTTTTCTTCTGTTGTTATGTTGTTTTCTGTTTTGTTATTCATATTTTTAGTTTGCTTTATTTTTTTTTCTGTGCTGAATCTTCTTGTTTTAAACTTTTTGTAGTTGCTTGATTCACTTTATTGTTTATTTTCTTGATTTTATTTATTTTGTTCTTCAAAACCCATTTTGTTGTTTTTATTTTGATGTTTTTTTTATATTTTCTTCCTTTCGTTCTTTTGAATCATATTTTACTATCTTTATTTTGTTTTTTAACCACGCTCTTTATTGTTTGTTTGTTTGTTTTTCTTGTTTTGTTCTATTGTTGTTTATTGTTTTTGCTTTGTTTTATTCTAAAACATTTTTGTTTGTTGTTTTAAGAATTTTATTGTTGTTTTTATAAACATGTTTTTATTTTGTTTTATTATTCTAAATCATGTATTTTGTTTGGGTGACGCGGTGACGCAGCGTGCAGTGCTGTTGTCTCACAGCAAGAAGGTTGCTGGTTTGAGCCTCGGCTGGGTCAGTTGGCATTCCTTTGTGGAGTTTGCATGTTCTCCCAGTGTTCGCGTGGGTTTCCTCCAGGTGCTCCGGTTTCCCTCACAGTCCGAAGACATGTGGTACAGGTAAATTGGGTATGCTAAAACTGACCGTAGTGTATGAGTGTGAATGAGTGTGTGTGGATGTTTCCCAGTGATGGGTTGCAGCTGGAAGCACAGACGCTGCGTTAAACATGTGCTGGATAAGTTGGCAGTTCATTCCGCTGTGGCGATCCCAGATCAATAAAGGGATTAAGTCGAATGAATGAATGTTTTTTGTTTTGTTTTTCTTCTCCATTTAGTTGTTTTCTAGCAAACCTTGTTTTTTGTTTGTTTGTTTGTTTGTTTTATGTTGTTTTCTGTTAAGAAATGTATTTATTAATTAATTCATATATACAGTACCAGTTCACTTTTAAAGGACTTATTCTTAAGTGTTTTGTATATAATCAGATGTGATCCTGGATCACAAAACTCTTAATTTGCATGTGTTTCTCTTTAGCAATATCCAAAAATTGATATAGTTCAAATTATGACTTGTTTTAGGTCCACGGTTACAAATACATGTTGTGATTCATTTTGTAGATGATAGGCATAAAATATATTTGGACATTTTTGGAAATTTCTAATCAGTCAACATGGCAGCAAAACAATGCATTTAGGCATGAAGACATGGTCAAGACTGGTCTGAGTATTTCGGATACTGCAGATCTACTGGCCAGAGGTCAGAGGAGAATGGTCAGACTGATTCCAGATGATAGAAAGGCAACAGTAACTCAAATAAGCACTCGTTACAACCGAGGTCTGCAGAAGAGCATCTCTGAACACACAACACGTCCAACCTTGAGGCGGATGAGCTACAGCAGCAGAAGACCACACCAGGTGCCGCTCCTGTCAGCTAAGAACAGGAAACTGAGGCTACAATTCACACAGGCTCACCAAAACTGGACAATAGAAGATTGGAGAAATGTTGCCTGGTCTGATGAGTCTCCATTTCTGCTGCCACATTCGGATGGTCGAGTCAGAATTTGGCATCAACAACATGAAAGCATGGATCCATCCTGCCTTGTACCAACAGTTCAGGCTGGTGGTGTAAAGGTGAGAGGGATATATTTGGCACACTTTGGGTCCATTATTACCAATTGAGCAATTGTCAACGCCACAGCCTACCTGAGTATTGTTGCAGACCATGTCCATCCCTTTATGACCACAGTGTCTCCATCTTTTGATGGCTGCTTCCAGCAGGATAACGCACCATATCATAAGCGCCAATCATCTCAGACTGGTTTCTTGAACATGATGATGAGTTCACTGTACTCAAATGGCCTCCACAGTCACCAGACCTCAATCCGATAGAGCACCTTTCGGATGTGGTGGAACAGGAGATTGGCATCATGTATGTTCAGCCGACAAATCTGCAGGAATCTGAGGAATATTTCCAGTACCTTGTTGAATCTATGCCACGAAGGATTAAGGTGTACTAGGTAAGTTAAGGTACTAGTATGGTGTCCCTAATAAAGTGGCCGGTGAGTGTACATTTGTATAAATATATTTAGTATATATAATTTTAATTATTTACGTATTTAAAGCTGTTTGTTGTTTGGCTAATTGTCATTACCTTCAGCTTTGACCTGACACAGTTCAAGCATGGTAAAGTACGCTGTGTCTACAGTACAGGATACTTCCCTTTTACCATTTTAATCATAAATGTTCCCAGCTGAATAAATAAGGCCTTAATTAATGAGCACCGCTAAATTAAAGCAGGAAAAATGAGCTGCCACACTTGATTTGAGCCCCATTACAGTTTTACCCATGAAGCACTTTGCTTCTCATCAAATTTAATCCATGCGCGAGTGAACATAAGAAAATGCAGAACCGTGCACTTCCAGCCTGACACGCCACTTTCTGTTGCGCAGCGGCCTGCAGATGAAGAGCTCAAGGGCAGCAAACACGTGTGGGTTTACTGTCTGCTATCAGCTGAACTACAGACTAGGGTATTCTGGGTAATTGCTATGATGTTGCGATGTTAACGTATTTTGGAGGGTTGCCAGGGTGTTGCTATGCTAGGGTGTATTGAGTGGTTGCCAGGGTGTTGCTATGTTAAGGTATTAAGGTTGGTTGTTAGGGTGTTGCTATGCTAGGGTGTTCATGGTGGTTGCTATGTTAAGGTATTTTGGATGGTTGCCAGGGTGTTGCTATGCTAGGGTGTTCTGGTTCGTTGCCAGGGTATTGATATGTTAAGGTATCCTACATGGTTGCCAGAGTGTTGCTATGCAAGGGTGTTCTTGGTGGTTGCTCTGTTAAGGTATTCTGAGTGGTTGCCAGGGTGTTGCTATGCTAGCGTGTTCTTGGTGGTTGCTCTGTTAAGGTATTTTGAGTGGTTGCCAGGGTGTTGCTATGCTAGGATGTTCTTGGTGGTTGCTATGATGGTGCTCTGTTAAGGTATTCTGTGTGGTTACCAGGGTGTTGCTATGCTACGGTGTTCTTGGTGGTTGCTATGATGTTGCTCTGTTAAGGTATTCTGAGTGGTTGCCAGGGTGTTGCTATGCTAGGGTGTTCTACGTGGTTGCCAGGGTTTTGCTATGTTGAGGTGTTCTGCGTGGTTGCTATGATGTTGCTCTGTTAAGGTTTTTCTGTGTGGTTGCCAGGGTGTTGCTTTGCTAGGATGTTCTTGGGGATTGCTATGATGCTGCTGTGTTAAGGTATTCTGGGTAGTTGCCAGGGTGTTGCTATGCTAGGGTGTTCTTGGTGGTTGCTGTGATGTTGCTCTGTTAAGGTATTCTGGGTGGTTGTCAGGGTGTTGCTATGCTAGGGTGTTCTTAGTGGTTGCTATGATGTTGCTCTGTTAAGGTATTCTGTGTGGTTGCCAGGGTGTTTTCATGCTAGGGTATTCTGGAAGGCTGCAGTGATGTTGCTATGATACTGTATTTTGGGTGGTTGACAGGGTATTCTGGGTGGTGCTATTATGTTGCTGTTAAGGTATTCTGTGTGGTTGCCAGGTTGTTGCTGTGCTAGGGTGTACTTGGTGGTTGCTGTGATGTTGCTATGTTATTGTATTCTGAGTGGTTGCCATGGTGTTGCGATGCTAGGTTGTTCTTGGTGGTTGCTATGATGTTGCTACATTAAGGTATTCTGGGTGGTTATCAGGGTGGTTGCTATGATGTTGCTCTGTTAAGTTATTCTGTGTTGTTGCCAGGGTGTTGCTATGCTAGGGTGTTTTGTGTGGTTGCCATGAGGTTGCTATATTAAAGGTTGCTATATTAAAGTGTTCTGGGTGTTTGCCAGGGTGTTCAGTGGGTTTCTATGATGTTGCTAGGTTAAGGTATTCTAGGTGGTTGCCAGGGTGTTGCTATGCCATAGTGTTCTGGGTGGTTGCTATGATGCTGCTATGCGAGGATGTTTTGGGTGATTACTGCGATGTTGCTTTGCTTAGATATTCTGGGTGGATGTGTTGCTCTGCTGTGATGTTCTGGGTGGTTGCTAGGATGTTGCTATGCTAAGGTGTTTTGCATGGTTATGTGGGTGTTGGTATGCTGGTGTATTCTAAATGGTTATTAAAGTTTTGCTCTGCTAGTAGGTTCTGGGTGGGTGTAAATATGCATGATATTCATGGTGGTTGCTATGATGTTCCTAAGCCAAATTATTACAGGTGGTTGTTAGGGTGTTGCCATGCTAGCTTATTTTAAGTGGTTGTAAAGGCGTTTGCATCCTGGGGTGTTGAAGTTGTTGCCAGGATGCTGCTATGCTAGAATGTTCTGAATGGCTGCAAGAGTGTTGTTATGCATGGTATTCAGGATGATTGCTTGGGTTTTACTTTGCTAGGGTATTCTGGGTGAATTCTAGGGTGTTCCTTGAGATTCCTCTGGATCAGGGTGGTTACTTGAGTGTTGCTACAGTTTTTTAATCTTATTCAAGGTATTTACAAGTAGGATACTAAGGTATTCTGAGTAGTTGTTAGGAAGTTGCTACACTGGAGTATTCTGAATTATTTCTAGGGCCTAATTGCATTTATTAGGGAATGTGGGGTGGTTGCTAGAATGTTGTAAGTTGATTGCGATGTTATTCTGGGCAGTTGCTAGGGTATTCTAAAAGGTTAATAGGATGCAACAGTGCTGTTGATAAGGTGTCCTCAAAGGTTGCTATGATGCTACTATGTGGTTGCTTTGCAGTTGCAAGTGCATATTACTGTGGTTTACATGGGGTAACACATGTAGACTCTTCTCCATGTTACTCTGAGGCTGGGAAAACTGCGCACTTCACCTTTTCAAGTCTAAGTTATTCCATGTCTTTGAAAAAGCTCTGGCCATCAGTCAAGCTGCTGAAAGGCCGTTTTCCTAAGAGTCCCCCTGGAGGCCAGGAGAGCACATGGGGCGTCCAGCTCGAGGGTCACATCCACACTCCAATGTGTTTGGCAGGCAGCAGCTCCTGCACGTTTCTGCGGGTGATGTGTCTTTTTTCCTGTTAAGATTTGGTCTGATATATTGAGTCCTCCACATCTACGGCCCAGCAGGATTAGCCGAAGGCTGTCTGTAAACCATTTCCTCGAATAACATGCTTTATATCAAAATATTATTCCTCTGGTAGAGTTATTCATTGATTCGAATCAGGAAGCCAACCCTTTTTTCTGCTGGGTTTTCACGGGAGGTAAGTGAGACTTTTTTTTCCTCGCAGGAAACATTGCTCTTGGGTTTCACGTTACTGTAGTTTCAACCTTTCAACTTCCTATGATGACACCAATAAATTAAGCAAACAGAGAGGAGTTTGTGAACTAGGCCTTTGTTATTGTTGCATCCAGAATTTGGGTTAGCTCTCGTGTCTTCCTCTTGTTTTCATTAAAGGCAGTATTTTTCTACCTGGGGTGATCTTTCGTTCCCCATCTGATACACAGTATGTGCAAGCAGAAGAAAGTTCACCAGCCTGGTTTGGTGTGCAAATCGCTAACACTGCTTTTGGACTTATTTCTTGATTTTCTTTTTCTGATACACTCCAGGGTTCTAGTTTGGGCCCACAGGACTTGTTCCTTTTGGCCTCATGTAGTAACATCCAAGGTGTTAAACATCCTATGTTCTTCGCCCATTAGCTTTACAATATACATTCGTGGCTCGGTGGTTAGCACTGTCTCCTCACAGCAAGAAGGTCACTGGTTTGAGTCCCGGCTGGGTCAGTTGGCATTTCTGTGTGGAGTTTGCATGTTCTCCCCGTGTTGGTGTGGGTTTCCTCCGGGTGCTCCGGTTTCCCCCACAGTCCAAACACAGGCTCTATTGGGAAAGCTAAATTGTATGTGTGTTAATGGGATTGTATGGGTGTTTCCCAGTCAAAATTTGTCCCCTAGATGAAGTGCTTCCATATTTTTACATTCAAAGCAAGCAGATAGAGGAAGATTTGTTTCTCAGTGTGAGTGTACTAAACTACATAGTGTGGTGGAAAATGAGTCAGCGCCTCTAAATAGTCCAGCGTTAAAGATAGCGCACACTTTCAAGGACACACAGTCAGTGTTCATTTTAACAATGGTGTCGTGAGAGAGGCAATAAACAGAAACACACGTGGGAAATCTAGTAACAAATTTGAGGCTCATGTACAATTGATTTTTTAGATACAGTTGGTATGGAAAGTATTCAGAGCCCCTTGAATTTTTCACACTTTGTAATATTGAAGCCATTTGCTAAAATCATTTAAGTTCATTTTTTTCGTCATTAATGTACAAAAAGCCACCAATATTGACAAAAAAAACACAGAATGTTGACATTTCTGCAGATTTATTAAAAAAGAAAAACTGAAATATCACATGGTCATAAGTATTCAGACCCTTTGCTGTGACACTAAGGTCCTGTCCATGTCTTCTGATCATCCTTGAGTAAGTATAAAGGGGGTCTGAATACTTTCTGTAACCACTGTATATATATATATATATATATATATATATATATATATATATATATATATATATATATATATATATATATACAGTTGAAGTCAGAATTATTAGCCTCCCTTTGAATTTCTTTTTTTTTTTTTATATTTCCCAAACCATGTTTAACAGAGCAAGGAAATGTTCACAGTATGTCTGATAATATTTTTTCTTCTGGAGAAAGTCTTATTTGTTTTATTTCAACTAGAATAAAAGCAGATTTTAATTTTTTAAACACCATTTTAAGGTCAATATTATTAGCCCCTTTAAGCTATATATTTTTCTGATAGTCTACAGAACAAACCATCATTATACAATAACTTGCCTAATTACCCTAACCTGCCTAGTTAACCTATATAACCTAGTTAAGCCTTTAAATGTCACTTTAAGCTGTATAGAAGTGTCTTAAAAATATCTAGTCAAATATTATTTACTGTCATCACAGCAAAGAGAAAATAAATCAGTTATTAGAGATGAGTTATTAAAACTATTATGTTTAGAAATGTGTTTAAGAAATCTGCTCTCCGTTAAAAATAACCAGGGGGGCTCAAATTTGTTAACCTAAGCTAGGATTATTTATCTATTAATCAAACTTAACCAGAATATTTCAAAAGAAGAAGAGAGAAAAGTGGATAAACAGCTTAAGCTGGAGCTATAGAAGACTAGTGATTGCATGAAAAACTAATGCATGACAGTTACACATTAGCAGTGCCTGTTCTCATTATTACAGGTTTACACTTTATACACTTTAGTTTACGGCTTTAGATTTAATAGGGATAGTTCAAATTGAATTGTACTAACCATTTACTAACCATTCACCCTCCAGTGTTTCCAAACTTTTATGAGTTTCATTTTTCTGTTGAATCCAAACCAAGATATTTTGAAGAATGTTGAAATTGCATACAGGTCAAAAAAAAATATTTAGTTGGATTTTATTATAATTTCTTTCTTTCATTTTGTGTGTGGTTGCCAGTCCAAATATTTACACATTCTTAAACCAAGAATCATTTTCTAGACATGTTAAAAAAAATGGCGTTTCCAAATGCACTTTTGCTATTTTAAGGATGTAAACATAGGCTTTGTGCCCCGACACATGGTCTAACAGGGTTGTGCTTATTCTCTTAATGAGTTATGGGTGTGTTTTATACATAACCTGCATTAAACCAATCAGAGTCTCATCTCTCATTCGCTTTAAGAGTCAGTCACGTCGCGCCATGGCGCATTTGCTATTTATATGGCGGACTTTATAAGTGTAAAAACTGAACGCTTCACTAGTGAGAAAACAGTTAAACAGAGAATCTGCAGCGCGAGGATAAAGAACGAGCCTCCTCCATTCAGCCTTTTTACTTTCTCTTTACTTTACTTTGTCTTTACTTTACTCCTTTACTTTGGTGGATTAAGGAAACGGTGGAGACTCACTCCACTGAAGACATCCATGTGCCAACATATTTCATTTTGTTTGTTAAACGCAAAGATTTGTTTCAAAACTATTTCCAAATTCAGTTCTAATTTTCAGCAAAGGAATAAATGAACAATAATAATGAAGTGTGGTCAAAAAGTTATATGCAATCACACATATAGTGATGCAGACGTCTCCAAAACCCCAAAGGTGGACAAATCTAAACTTGTGTTTATTAAAACAAATATAAATCTGCATATAATAAATAATACCAATAATAATAACATTATACAAGTGCAGATCGTCATGAATACACTGAATATTGCTCTTCATCCTGTGTGTATTAAGCGTTTGGACCTGCATAGGTGCATAACTTACACCCTCTGCGCTGGACTTTAGACCAGCTTTCAGCTGGTTAATGGCGCAGTCTATTTTAGTTCCTCAAAATAGCAACACACCAACAATGCGCCTTAACACACCTCCTTTATAGACCAGCACACCCATGAGTCCACAAAGCTGCGAAAATGAATTTGCTATTTAAACAGCGTAACTCAAAGCGGGACAATTACGGTTGCGCTAGTCTGAAAATAGCAACAAATCGCACAAAACACATCCTGCACCTTATTGCGCAGAGTGTATGATAGGGCCTAATAAGCCAAAATGATCTGGGTTTATCTTTAAAACAGCCAAAATAATCTGCTAATGGTGCACTCCAAAATTTATTTAGCTTATTTGCTTATTTAACTGTTTATTTATAATGAGTAGAAGCAACACAATTCTTGTGATTTCTTTGGGACAGCTTAATTGTTTTATGTTCGTTCATTCATTTTCCTTCGGCAGAGGATCGGCACAGTGGAATGAACCCCCAACTATTCCAGCATTTGTTTTACGTTCACTATAGCGCATGTCTTTGGACTATGGGGGAAACCAGAGCACCAAGAGGAAACCCAAGCCAACACGAGGAGAACATGCAAACTCCACACAGAAATGCCAACTGGCCCAGCCGGGACTCGAACCAGCGACCTTCTTGCTGTAAGGCGACAGGAGTTTTATTGTACTTAAGTCAACTAATTTTGTATTGCCTGAGGGTGACTTAATTAACATCAAATAGTACTTTGATTGAATTGTCCCTTTACGTAAATGAAGATCACTTCAGTCCATTAATGTCTTTCACCTGTCTCAATGCGTTCAAGCTATACAGTCTCCATATGACCTGCTCAAAGTGGAGCGGACGGAAGGGCTTAGGAAAATTAATGGCCAGGAAGAAATTAGCAGAAGAGCTAAAGGGATGAAATCATCTCCGAATAAAACCACGGTCCGGCGCTATTGATCGGTTCAATTCTATTTAACCTCCAGCCTCGCAGTCATTTTCCCTTCCGCTGGGATAGTCCTGTAATCCCCAGGGTAAGTGGCGGGTTTCATTGTGTGGTGACTGACTTAATGGGGTCCCCGGAAGAGACATGGAAGTTTCATCACCTTGCAGCTTGAGTCTTTTTCTTTATCTGGCTCCCTGAGAAAGTTTCTGTCCAGTTTCATTGCATAGCATGAAATGTTATGGCAGGGAATTAGATGTCTGATGGTAGAGGATGTGGAGTGCAGAGACAGAAATGATCAGCATGTGGTTAAAAAAAGGCACTGTACATTTAAATGGAACTATTAAAAATGTTGCAAAAAATGTTAAATATTTTGTGTGTGCTGTGTCTTGAAATGCAAAATCTTTCTTAAGGTTATGAATGCTGTAGATAATTAGTGATTTTGAATGGACCAATGCACCAATCAGAGCTGATTTACCCACATAACTGGACTACTTTTATATTATTAGCATGGTTAATATTTTAGTCTACAGGTTCTACTTTATACAGGCCATTTTGTTATGGTATTATTTGAGAATGTATCCTTAGAAAGGATTTACTGGGATTTTGACACAAAACCATCTCTAAGATATGCAGGAATGATTGAAAAAAGTGAAAATATCTAGGAGGAGAAGAAGAGGGGGAGGAAGAAGAAGATGAGGAGGACGAAGGAGAAGAAGAGGAAGAAGACGAAGGGGAGGATGAAGAAGAAGGGGAGTATGAAGAAGAAGATGAGGAAGAAAGAATAAGAAGAAAAAGAGGGGGAGGAAGACATGGAAGAAGAAAAAGAAGGACCAGGGGGGGGCCAAGTCAGAGCACTCACTCTGGTCCCCCGGGCTCTGCGCTGGTTGGGGAAATTCCAAATTGAACCAAAACAATCGGCTTAAGATTGGCAAGAAAAATTCGGGACATTGCAACCTGCAGAACCTGGGTTAAAAAAAAAAAGAAGAAGCTGAAGAGAAATGAGAAGAGAAAGAAGAAGAGGAGGAAAGAGAAATAAAGGAAGAATAAGAAGAGAGAATCTGAAGAAGATGATGAAGAAGAAAAAGAAGTGGAGGGAAGATGAAGAATAAGACAGAGGAAGAAGAAAAATGGGGAGAAGGATGAAGAGGAAAATAAGAGGGAGGAAGAAGAAAAAAGAGAAAGAAGAAGAGAAGAAAAAAGACGAGAAGGAAGCAGACAATGATGAAGAAGAAGAAAATAAAGGAAAAAGAACAAGAACAAGAGGGGTATGTGAGGGAGAAGAAAAGTAAGAATAAGAGGAAGGAGAAAGTAAAGGAGAAAAATAAGGAGAGAGATGAGGAGGAGGAAAAGACGCCTTTAAAGACCAAGGTAGAACCAAGGTGCAGCTAAGGCAGGGATGCTCAACCCTGTTCCCGGAGATCTACCTTTGTGCAAAGTTCAGCTCCAACCACGATCAAGCACACCTGAACCAATCAAATAGGACCTGGACAGCACTTGATAATTACAGGCAGGTGTGTTTAATATGGGTTGCAACTGAAATCTGCAAAAAGGAAGATCTCCAGGAACAGGGTTAAGAACCCCTGAGCTAAGGACTCACCTCATCGGAGGGGTATGGAGAATTCGCATTTATTAATTTAGTACTAATTTAGGTCAGGCGCTTACAAAATTCTGGAAGTCTATAGTAGATTTAAAGTGGACCCATTATGCAACTTTTTATAAGATGTAAAATAAGTCTCTGATGTCCCTCGAGTGTGTATGTGAAGGTTCAGCTTAAAATACCACACAAATAATGTTTTATTTTAACTCTTTAAAACAGCCACTTTTATACTATGATCCTAACTGTGCCATTGTGGTGACTGTCGCTTTAAATTCTAATGAGATTGTGTCCCAGCTCAGCTATCACGTTGTGGTGGGCCTTAAAATCACTGGGATTTGGATCCTACTTTAAGATTTGAGACTTGTTGTGTTTTTGTCAGTGGACACACTATACCTACACACAATTCTGTCCAAACAGCTTCCAAAAGTTGATTTTGCGTCATATGTGCCCTTCAAACGAGGTACTCACAATAAAATGGAATCGCATATAGACTAATCTTGCATTTTTGCAGCCAAGTAACAGCTCCCTGCCTTGTACTTGGCTATAACCTGGTGGGTCGGGACCCTTGAAATAGAGTACCTTTGGGATGTCTTGAAACATGAGATTCACATCATTGATCATCACAGGACAAATCTTCATCAACTGTGTGGTGCTCCCATGTCAATATAAAAATCTGAGGAAAGCTTCCTACACCTTGTTCAATCTATGCCATGAAGATTCAATGGTATTATACAGGCATTATAAGCAAGTTCCACCTAATAAAATGAGCAATGAGTGTGTTTTGTACCCTGAAAGTCATTTTGTCTGAACATTCATGACTCCCTTTTAAAAGTGGACCATCCTAAATGTTCCCTAAACACGGGCAACTTCATAGACAGTGTGGTTTCTTGCTTCCAAGACTTGTCCATCCTTTTGGGTAAACCAGATGTGCCCTACATAAACACAAGACCTAGGCATCAGCAGCAGGCTGGCAACAATAGGAAACGGTCGAATTATATAGTCTCCTATGGTCTGAGCCCAAATTACAGCGGTTTTGGAAAAGCCACGACATCTCTGCATGGAAAGAATTGGATCCGATCATCAGCTCAGTCAACACCGCTCAGACAAATAGTGCAATTTATGTTCTCAAACTTATCGACTTCAAAACAACATGAAATGACAATGTGCTTAACATATGGTGCGTTCAAATCCAATACTGAGATTCTCCTAAAAGAGACACAGCTTGGCTTTGGATGAAAGTAGGGGTATATTAATCCAGTTGCATGTGACTAATCCGTGACTGTGCTGAATTATATGAAAAGAATCGTTACGGGTGCCATTCTCTCACACATATTTCAGCAAGCCAAGGGGTTTCAGTGAAAGGTGAGAGCACAATTAGGCGAGCGAAGCCAAAAACAGCATGACCTAATGTGGCTCAGAGGAAAGCCTTGAGAGATAAATTTAGCAAGTGTAAAGTATTTATGAATGTGTGGTCAGTCGTGGCAGACCCTTTTGTCATGGTTGCACCTGGAATCGGACAGTTTGACATGGCTGGATTGGGACTGTTTGGATTTGCACCACCGCCTGAGCGGAGTCCATCAGTCTGTGCTCTGAAAACCATTAACACAATAAAGCTAGAAGACCGAAAAGGGCATTTATACTCTTACGCTCAAAGCAATGCATCAGTGTATTGTATTTCAACATTGGGAAGTAGGAATGCTTTGTTTTAAAGTGTTTTATTTTACAATATGTACTAATCGGTCTGTTTACAGCTCCTGGTTAGCTGATGAATAGTCTAAGGTTTACGGTTATTTTCATATAAATGCATAGATAAAGCAGTTCCTGTCAGGTTTTGAGTGTCAGTTTCATTTAACTTCGCATCAAAACACAACAGAAGGCTTTGAATGAGATGTGTAAGAAACTAGCGCTACACACAGGAGCAGTTTGAGGACAAAAAGGACCTGACAAATGTCTGAAATGCAATATCTGAACAGTGGCTTCAAGTGTAGGAAGATTAGAATAGTATACGCAGATTAAGGCCCAATCCCAATTCTATTTTTCTTTATTTGTGGATCTCCTTACTTCCTGGTCTAACTATCCTGCCGATTGACAGAGGTTTTGGAACATTATACAGGTGCAACTAAAACACAATGCCCTGCCATTCAAGCTACACAATTAATGAAGTTTAGCCCATATGCCTTCAGTGCTTCTATGAGAATTTTATCAACAAATATATCTTTGTGTGCACATAACACCAAAATAAACACTTTATTCAACATTTTCTTCACAGTGTCAGTATCGGGAGCATGTTCAGAAGTCCTAAAGACTAAAATATCTTAATTTGTGCTCTGTAGATGAATATAAGATTCAAGAGTTTGGAAAGACATGTGGGCTAGTAATTAATAACACATTTTTTATTTTTGGGGCGAATTGTTTCTGTAATAACAGGTGTAAACAGTTCCTTAGAGGTTAAAGAAAAGTTTGGGGAACATTGTCTGAGCTACAGTATCATTAACAACCTAAAACACATTTTCTGTTTCTTCTATTTATAAAGAAACCTCTGTTCTGGGAACAGCCTAAAAACCAAGCAATCCATGAACCGAAAATTGTTATTTGGGTAAGTACTGGAGGATGGAGATACCACAAAGGTACATGCTGTCCTCTGAAGACCTACCGGCCCTGTAGTCACACAGAGCAGGATAAACGTTTGAAAGTTGTTTGCACAATCCCTGCTTACTTTTGTGTTTCCTACTGTATCTCTTTTGGCTCAACTTAAAATATCATTTCAGATGCAGACTATAATTCACTTTTTAAACCATTTTTAAGCATCTGATTATGATTCAAACAGGTGAAGATCCTTCTCAATCTCAGAGTATCTCCACAAAATACTTACAAGTGGTGGAATCCAACATGCTAAGTTTGAAGATTCTGGCAGGAATAAAAGACCATCAAGAAGACACCAAATCTAAAGTTTTTAACTAGGTGTGCCCAAACTTGGGCTGTTTCTCAATATGCGTTCTTCAGCGATCTTGCATCCTCGTGTAACGTCATCATCAGCTGCCAAAGTTCAGTTCCAAAACTCAAGACCGCAAGAACGGAGGACGCATGAAAGTTCCCGGATGTGTTCTTGATATCGAGGACGCATGGATGCAGAACTCACTCGAGAAGTCCCAAAAGTCATTGCGACAGGAGGTGGGAAGCGCAGCATTTATTATAGATTTATTAATAAAGTTCAGAGATATCACTTATTTATCTCAGGAGTTTCCCTAAATGAGACTGTGAATATAAACATCACAATGATTATCTTAATAAAGGCAAAAACACATTAAGGGTGTTTATTTGCTGAAATTCATATTAAAATCTGTTTTATTTGTATTGTGCGACGTATATTTAGAAGGTCTTTATGCAGAGTATATATTTTGAAAAGGGGAAAAACAATAAATCGCTGTATGAGTGCTGTAATGTTTAAATAATTTCCATTAAAAATGCGTGAAGGTCATGTGACCATCAGGAAGAACGCAGCATCTCATTTCTCACAGGACGTGTTCTCTGTTCTCGCGGTCTCCCGAGTTCATTCTTCCGAGGTGACCTTGCAAGACTGGTCTTCAAAGGAACTCAAGTCCGTTCTCTGCATTTTTGGAATTGAGAAACAGCCTTGGTCTTGGAGGACCAGTGTCCTGCAGAGTTTATCTCCAACCTTAAATAAACACCCCTGAACCAGTTAATCAAGATCTTAATAGGCATACTAGAAGCTTCCTGGCCACCATGCCGCCAATGTGATTTTTATCATATTGTTATGCTTGTTTTTGTTGCTGATGTATTTTTTGTTGAATTTTTTATATATATATTTGTTTATTTTCATCTTATTTATCTTCATATTTCATTTAAGCTTGTATTGTGTGATCATTATCTAATTTTTTATTTAATTCAACTCCACCCTACTGAAAAAAACAGCTTAAAAAAATGACCAGCTAAAACCAGCTTGACTAGCCTGGTTTTAGCTGATCATCTCCCTGCCTGACCAGCTAAGACCAGGCTGGAAATGGCTAGAAACCAGCCTGGAAATGGCCAAAACCCCTCTAAAACCAGCCTGGTCAACCAGCTAAAACCAGCCAACCAACCTAGGCTGGTTTAAGCTGTTTTTTTCAGTAGGGCAAACATTTCCAGGGACCCCTTGCACTACCTTGTGGCCCCTGTAACATCAATGAACCTCAATTTGAAATCGCTCCCATTTTAGTCTCACATTATTATTGTAGACGCAGCTAACACTATCTTAGCTTCGTGTAGTTTTCCTCAGTCCTGGACTCTGACATGCTTGTTGAAAACACTTCAGTGGGCCGTTAGCGGCTGTGCTGCTTCACTGACTGCTGCTCGTGGCGCTACATCTTCAAGCATGACCAGAATGACTGAATTATAGTTCTCTGACAGATTAAAGGGCCCGCAATGATAAGAGTCTCTCCAGCACGCAAAACAAGGACCAATAAATTAGACTTGTAACCATAGCAACAGCTTTGTGAATAAACACACTCCTCCACTTTATGCAAGTCTGAAATGCCGGCATCTGGCTGTAATGAGTATCTTTACTGTGGTAAAAACACGACGATTAGCTTTGTATTGTCTTTAAAATATGCTGATATTCTAAAGAGATTTCTGGGATGCAAATCATGGATAGTTTCTACATCATTTGTCAAAATAGCATTGAAATCTTAGTTTATAAGTCTAAAACATGTGGAAAAACATTTTGTATACTTTTATTTTTAGTTGAAACAGCTCCAATTGGAGACAAGACAACAGAAATTGGGACTTACAGCAGATTATGAACAGTTAGCATGTCATGCTAATTAATGAAAACATTTCTCACGCAATCCTGCTAAGACATTGCTCAGACTTTTGAAGTGGGATTTAAATCAGATTTTCATGTTAGCAGTGTGTGACAACCCTACTGAAAAAACTGTTTAAACCAGCCTAGGCTGGTTGGCTGGTTTTAGCTGGTCGACCAGCCTGGTTTTATAGGGGTTTTAGCCATTTCCAGGCTGGTCAGGCTGGAAAATGACCAGCTAAATCCAGCTAAAACCAGCTTGACCAGCCTGGTAATTTATTTATATTGCTATTGTTTGTTGTGTTACCATAGCAACTATAGAATTACCACAGATTAATTCAAGAACTTTACTGTATGGTTCAAAAACACTACAGTATATACTACAGAATACTATGGTATATTTGAAGCTATCGAATAGTTAGCATAACCTGCAAACAAGCCAATCTTCAAATTTTAACTTACAGTAATCATTTGTTCTACCTTGTATCGTCATGTGCTCCCACTTGAGAATTGCCACAGTAATTTACAGTAAATACTATAGTGTTTTCTAAATATATTACGATAAAGGATCTAATACTGTAAATGCTAAAGTATTTACAACTCTTTATAATGAATGCTACAGCATACTATGGTATTAACTAGTGAACTGATAAACTGTAATAATATTGCAGTATACTTTAGTTTTTACTACAGTAAAATGTGATATTTTGTAGTAAAATACATTTACTGTAAAATCACAGTATTATTAATAGTTGTTGTGCAAATAAAGCAATAAAATCATCACCACAGATTAATTCATGAACCATTCATGGTTCAAAACACTACAGTATTTACTAAAAATTACTATAGTATTTTTGTGTGCTGCTATATTAAGATCATTTTCAAATGGATCTAATTTAACAATTTTTCAAACTTTAATCTTAAAATTCTACCTTGTTTCTTTATTTGAAGCTAAAGTTAACTCTGTGAGCTAGCCTGAATGCTAACGATATGCGGGTTTGTGCATTCAACACAAACTTTAGCTAGCATTAGCATTACTTTTCTGTGATGACCACTACAATGCTCTCTAGCATTAGCTTTTGTGTTGTTGTTTCACACTGATAGTAGTATTATCTCGGTTAATTCTCTTACAGTTCTCAAACAAAGCCATTTAGGCATATTGTGCAGTTGAGCTGAAGTTTAATGTTTTTGTCTTTGTTTATTTCTATCTTCAGACCTTTTCTGAATCATTGGCTGTATTACTTACTGCTGCATTGCATCCACTGTTAATTAAACAACATAATAAATAAGTGTGTATATACAACACAATCTCACAGCAATTCGTAACTTTTTGATTTAGTGGCTAATTTGTACGAATTCGTACGTTTTAATTCGTACAATTTAGTACGATTTGCTCATCCCCCAATGACGGTTGGGTTTAGGGGTGGGGTTAGGTGCCACACCTCCTTTTTAAAATCGTACAATTTCGTACGACTCAACTCGTGCGAATTCGTACGAATTAGCCACTAAACTGCTAGTTTATAAAGTCTAATTTTTGCTCTTAGCATCTACACACAAACAAATTCTTTAAGTTTAGTGAAACATTGTGTGGTTTACATCATGTAAACATGCCAAAATATACTGATATATAATAAATCAAGGCGCTTTTTATCCCAAAAAGTACAAAATCACAAAATAACTCAATTTTCCAGGTGGTGCAGTGGGTAGCGCTGTCGCCTCACAGCAAGAATGTCACTGATTTGAGCCCTGGCTAGGTCAGTTGGCATTTCTGTGTGGAGTTTGCATGTTCTCCCTGTGTTCGCGTGGGTTTCCTTCGGGTGCTCCGTTTTCCCCCACAGTCCAAACACATGCGCGATAAGTTAATTGAATAAACTAAATTGTCTGTAGTTTATGTGTGTGAATGCAAGAGTGTGTGGGTGTTTCCCAGTGTTGGGTTGCAACTGGAAGGGGGTAATAACATATCCTGGATAAGTTAGCGGTTCATTCCGCTGTTTAATAAAGGGACTAAGCTGAAAAGAAAATTAATGAATGAATTCAATTTTCCTGGAACAAATGGGAATGTTAGCATAGCATTGTTAGCATATTTTGCTACCTGCCCAGCAGACACACAACGTCATAAAACGTTAATATTAGGTTAGATTTAGGTCACCAGCATCTAAGGACAACGTTATTTTGATGTCCAATAACGACATGAAATGACGTTAATATTTAGTTGATTTTAGGTTGTGTTGGAAAGTGACCAAAATCCAACGTCATATTGAGGTAAGTTACTGACATTTATTCATCAGGTGTGGCAACCAAAATCCAACATCTGATAGAGGTCATAGTGGTAACGTCCACACAACGTTAAGCTGTAATATCATTAGACATTGATATTTTGTTGTTTTTATGTTGTGTTGGAAAGTGAACAAACATCTGTCTGACGTTGGACATTGACGTCGGCCTGACGTTGGGTTCTGTCATCAGCCTGCTTTTCATTTCCAAACAAATGCAACACCCCTCAATGTTGGGGTACAATGTCAATCTGACATCATGTTGACGTCCTGGGTGTATTTATCATTCAACATTTGTTGCCTGTTCAATGACTCCATCTTTTTTTCTCATTTATAAACAATACATTGCTTCAAATAAGTGTTTACGATGTTATAACTCATCGTGAATCTTTTTAGTTTAGATCATGACCAGTTCATTGAGGATATTTTTTATAACATACAGATCTAGGTCCAATGTTGCCCTTGTCTTTCAAATGCATTGCACTATAAACCAACTTACAAGGACAATTTACAACATATATGTGACGTTTGATTAATTGCGGGCACTTAAGAAGAAAGTAGCGTGCGTTTTATTGAAAATAACCCCATTAAGACTGCATGGGCGAGTCGACAGCATGTGACCTCTGCTGAGTGGGTTAGATTGTAAAAGATAAAAGATCTAACTTTGCCAAGACACAACATAACTCTGGGGAAATAATAATACCAACTGGTACTTTCAA
>NC_079456.1:36139365-36151865 GCF_903798145.1 Danio aesculapii
AAATATCATATCAAAAATGGAGTTTCCTCTGGTAGGAGAAGCCACTGTGAGCCTTTTTTCCTCTATAATAAATTTCTTTACACCTCAGAAAACAAAGACAAAAGAGTAATAATACTGAACTACTCTAATGTTCGACTCTCTTCATCCACCCAAATATACCTGTCATTTCCATGTACATGTTTTAGAAGAAATTTGCTTTGAATTTGATGCTTTTAAGACTATAATACAAACACAAAACCAATCCTGATTAAAAGACAAGCTGAAAAAATATAATTCAAGAATATTTATGTAGGCTAAGATAATGGGACATTTATTTAAAGCAATTCCTGTAGGCCAGTTAGACAAAAAAATATAAATTCAAAGCAAATTGCTAAAACAAAAACAATGACGTACACGAGTCTCCTAAATGGTGCACATTAGTTTAAATTTACTCAGCCTACAAATACAGCTTTAAAAGGTCACATATAAACCAAATTTATTCTGATGTCATATCTTGCAGGAAATAACATGTGTATATTTTATAATTTATTTAATAAAATAGTTCTTTAACTAAGAAACCTTTAGGGTGGCAGGATCAATGATTATTATTTTATTTCAAGTCTGTAAGACTTATTTATATTAACATTTAGGTTATTTACTAAAATATATCATTTAAATCGTTCATAGAGCTCAATGTAGTAAATAGTCTATATAAAAAAGGTAGAAAATAAACCTGTGCAAACAAGCTAGCCTTTATAACCAGATTATTTAACAAAACATGATTACGTCAGTAAAATATTTGTAGTCTTTTAATTGAGCAGAAACAACTTTTTCTAGTATTTTAGAATGGAAGATTTGAAATAGGCCTATAATTAGCTAAGTTGCTGGGGTCCAGTTGTGGTTTCTTAATAATAGGTTTAATAACAGCTAACTTGTAAGGATTTGGAACATGGCCTAAAGATAAAGAAGAGTTGATAATGTTAAGAGGTTCTCCTATAACAGGTAGCAATTCTTTCAATAACTTTGTTGGAATTGGGTCCAATATACACGTAGCTGATTTAGAGCTATTTATAATTTTGTCTAGCTCTTCCTGTTCTATGATTTTAAAGCACTCTAGGTTATTTAGATTCAGAGGGATGTTTACTGGATCTGAAGTATAAGGCGGTGCAGAAAGTTGAATATCTCCTATTTTCTGTCTAAAGCCTTCTATTTTATCACTGAAAAAATTCATGAAGTCATCACTACTAATTTGCGGTGGAACGTTTTGTTCCAAAGACGTTTTGTTCCAAAGATTATTTGTTAATTTAGCGATGGTGTTAAATAAGAATCTAGGATTGTTATGATTATTTTCTATCAGTTTGCGGAGGTGCTCAGCCCTGGCAGATTTTAAAGCCCTCCTATAGCTGGACATACTGTCTTTGTATGCAATTCTAAAGACTTCTAAATTAGTTTTTTTCCATTTACGTTCCAGGGCACGGGTTGCTGTTTTGAGAGCGCGGGTATGACTATTATACCATGGTGTAGTTTTTTTCTCTCTAGCCTTTTTTAGTTTGATGGGTGCCACAGTATTTAGAGTGCTAGTAAAGATGGCATCCATACTGCTGGTTACTACATCAAGGTCATTTGCGTTTGCGGGTGCATTTCGAAGTAGAGAAAGAATTGAATTGAGTAGTCTTTTAATAAAGATGTGTACAAGATGGTATAAAAAGTGAATTGTTTGTTTTGAAATTTGTGAGACAGAAGTTGTCCAATAATAAACCCGAAACACACGGGGTTGTTGTCATGCGGTGAACTTAGCCAATCGTGAAATATCGGTTTTGTCATCAGAGCTCGTGCAGTCGCTCTTCAGATGCTGCACGGCCTAAATCAGTCATCTGATCTCGGAGCTCTGTCGCGGTACTTTGATGCCACATGTGACAGTCACGTGGCGTCGGCGCAGCATCAATCGGGACAATCAATAAATTCTAACCAGCATGCACCGCTTTAAGACAGATTTCGATCGATCTGTGCAGCGCTACATGAAGTCGAACGCACTTAGTGTTAACGTCTTGTGATGTTGTGTGCTTGCAGGGTTTCCACACTAAACAAAATGTGATTGGTTGGTTAACCTGTCAATCAAATAGCAGAGTGGGTGGTCCTTGAGCATTCAAAGTTAGCGCATGCCTTAGCTCATTAGTTCATAGTAAAGTAACCTTTACACAATAGTGCATAATTAGTCATGTACTGTTATTGTAAGCAAAGATTCCTGCTCCTGAGCAAAACCTATAACCCAGAATATATACAAACACACACAAAATCACCACCAGTTATCATGACAGTGTGATTTATCATTTAAATATAGCCTTAATATGAACCAATCTCTTACAGTAGCAGTTGCTGGCGCAATGTCGTGTCTACGCTCATTATTGTTACAGCTGCAGCTGTCCGAAACGTTTTATGATTGAGGAGGAAAAACTTTATATGCTTTGTGGCTGAATATCCATAGGCTCAACAAGTATAAGCCCAGCTGTCGGTGCGTCATGGTGGCCTATTCCCAGAACGCCAGGAGTGCCCGCGTCTCTCATTTTTTAACGTCTGGGCTACTGTGTGGATTACCCTCAAGATGAAAGCACACAACAAAAGAGCTGAGACACTCCAAATATTAGCCTACCAGATCAGATTTCCGCGGAGTTAAGGTTGGTTGTCATATCTGCTGGTGGGAACCGGTGATATCACTTCTGATCCGAAAGAAATGCGGATGGAGCCATGGGCAAGAAGTTTCTGGAGCTGACGGCAGTCTGGATTGTGTCCCATATAAACACTTTCCCCAGGATCCCAGCGCAGGAATGCGGTGATATCACCAGACTCGAAATCTTTACAAGCCTTCGGGACAAATGGTATCCATCATAACCCAAAATGCACGGATGGTTTATGACTTGGGTTGCACCGCTTTACAAGCCCATGTATCACAGCCACCCATTTAGAGCGTATAGCGGCGTCTTAGACAGACATCCGACGTTTCATCACTTTCAAATTAGCTGACGCGAGAAATTCCTCCAACGCTTCGGTGTTAAGGTAAACACGTTGATAGGTCTCAATGCTGTAAGTCGGCCAATGCTGGTTCTGCTTCAGGATCCAGATTTTTCTTCGGACGCCATGTGGAAACTCAATGCAGTTTTTAAAGTGTTTATTGGATAAAATGAAACGAAACAAAAATGTTGTTCTAAAGACTTTCGTTTATATTCCCACCCTAGTCAATGGAGACTAAAATAACAAACCCACTGGAGCCCTTTGACTTTTATTATTTGGACAACAAAAAATATGAAGGTATCTGGAAAAATTGTCATCCATTGTGTTCAATAGAAGATGAAGTCGTGGAGATTTTCAAGGTTATTAATTATTAAGTATTATAGAAATCAGATATATGCAAATATACATAAATGACCTATATGACATGCAAGTTCATATTTGAATTTCCCATATATAAAATATACGTTATACATTCATATATTTTATATGTTCATGCAACATGTACACTCACTGGCTACTTTATTAGGTACACCGTACTAGTAACAGGTTGGACCCCCTTTTTCCTTCAGAACTGCCTTAATCCTTCGTGGCATAGATTCAACAAGGTACTGGAAATATTCCTCAGAGATTTTGCTTCATATTGACATGATAGCATCACGCAGTTGCTGCAGAGTTGTCCCAAATGTGCTCTGTTGTCCCACATCCCAAATGTGCTCTATTGGATTGAGATCTGGTGACTGTGGAGGCCATTTGAGTACAGTGAACACATTGTCATGTTCGAGAAACCAGTCTAAGATGATTCGCACTTTATGACATGGTGTGTTATCCTGCTGGAAGTAGCCAGAAGATGGGTACACTGTGGTCATAAAGGGATGGACATGGTCAGCAACAATACTCAGGTTGGCTGTGGCATTGACATGATGCTCAATTGGTAATAATGGGCCCAAAGTATGCCAAGAAAATACCCCCCACACCAAAATTTGGGAACTATGAAAACAAACTTAATTGGAGAAACTTAAATATTGACTTAACTGCATCATTTATCCATCATCATTAGTAGTAAATACATTTAACAGACCCCAGGATGTATGTGCACAAACTCAACTCAAAGTTACACCACCATCTACTGGCGTGGCATGAAGAAAACATCATTTTTAGTCATCATTTTGACAACATAGTCATCTACATACAACTCGAGCATGCAAAGTAAAACCTTAAATAACCACACTCAAATATTTTCAACTTGGAGGTAAAAACAGGCTTCCACAGGAACTGTCTGACTTGAAGTTCCCAGTAGAAATACTCTAAAAGTTCCTTCCTTATTCTGACTGTTCTGGAAAAATGGTGACAACCCGTTTCATGTCCAAGGCAAACACAGAGCTTCTTTCCAAGATTCAGTGTTCAAATCCGATGAAAGGTGCTGTATTTTGGTGGAGTGGAAGCACACAACGCAGAGGACCTATTAACTCTTACAAACGACTGAGGGGAGACCTGTGAAACAGAGCAGACTGTAAAATACACACTGCTATAGGCTTTTGTTCACAGACTTAAGTTTGACTCACTACACTATACACTTCGTCATTTAGCAGATGATATTGTCCAATTGAGAAGGCATTCAGCAATTTAATGAGAAGAGGCAATACACAAGAGAAGAGCTAATAATTAAAAGGAATTGTTAGTTCCCTGCAAAAGTCTTAGATCCCCAGTTACATTTGTTGTTTTAGTGAGGGTATGATGACATTATATGTTACTTTTCATTCTCTTTATTAAAATGCAACCAGAAAATACAAGGGGATTTTTGGGGTCTAATTGTTTTAAGACATGAAAGAAAGAGTTCGAGAATGTTACAGAATTACAGTTTACAACATCAAGAATCATTCTGAAGTTCATTCATATATTCATTCATTCATTTACTTTTCGGCTAAGCCCCTTTATTAATCTGGGGTCGGACCTTCCAGCTGCAACCCATCACTGGGAAACACTTACACACTCTCATTCACACTCATACACTACAGACCATTTTAGCTTACCCAACTCCCCTATACCACATGTCTTTGGACTTGTGGGGGAAACCGGAGCACCCGGAGGAAACCCACGGCAACATGGGGAGAACATGCAAACTCCACACAGAAATGGCAACTGACCCAGCCGAGTCTCAAACCAACAACCTTCTTGCTGTGAGATGACAGCACTACCTACTGCACCACCTCGTCGCCCATAACAAATTTTGTACAGCTAAAAATGAATGCAAGTTAATAAAAAAACACAAGTTTATCCACATATAAGTTACAATTGCCACAGCATTTCTTACATGGAAAATGAGGTGGATAATTCATGAAAATTGAGCGTTTTAGTCGGTGAAAGTCAGGGAAAATGACATTTGAAAAGCCTGGCTACATTTCTTAGTCAATGTGTAACATTGAAGAAGAAGAAACAAGAAAATAATAACAAGAAACTCTGGCGAACAAACATGTGATGTCCTACCAAGCATAACGATAAATCTGACCTAGATTTTTTAGCTACACTTGGGATTGTTTTGGAAGATGTGTGTATTTTCTTTCATTCTTCCGTCTTCCTTTCACTTCAGCCTCAGCTGACTGACTCTTTGGCACCTCGGGAACCGCTAAGCAAAAACAAGAGTCACTGAAGCCAAACATGAAACCGCAAAACTAAAACTCCCGACATTTGCTCCCCAGTCACGCGAAACTCTTAAGCTTTACCAGGAATACCCAGTAGATAAACTTCAACAGAGAAAACTAAAACACGCTGCCATATGGCTCATTTGCCAACTGAAGGTCAGTGGTTGATATCTGAAGGACTGATTCATTAACTCAAGTGTTACGGGGATCAGTTGTCAGTAGGGTTGGCCTTAAAGAAAATGCACGGGAAGGTACTTTGCATGACTAGCTAACTCTAACACCAATTCTGCAGCTCAGATGACTGCGTTTAATCAAATGTTTGAGGTATATGAGGTGCTAATATTGCCATCTTCATTTTATTTCATTCGCCAGCTGGCAGTTTGGGAATGATGCATTCAGTAACAAGATGACTTGAACACTGAGTCAGGACCTCAACCTCAATGATTCGTGATCCACACCAAACCGTATGGTTCTGGTCTACAATGAAGCATACCAGTTTATTTTTGGTTTCAAAAACTGCCAGGATCAGACTACACTATATAAGTGTATACTGTACAACAGCCACTGTCTCAGATTAGGTCATTCTGACTCTTAAATACTTGTCAGACTACATTTTTTGGTAACACTTTAGTCGAACTAAAAATTCACACCATTTACAAGGCTAGTTAACTGCATACAAGTAAGATATTAATAGTTTATTAAAAATTGTAAAGTATTATCTTATTCTACACCACAACCCAATTCCTAAACCCAACTGCTACCTAACTATTAGTTAATAATTAATAATAGTTAATAATTTGTTTATTGAGCTAGAATTTGGTGTGTTAATAGCATGAATTGTGAGTTCAAATAAAGTGTAACCAAATTCTGAATATAAAAATCAATGTAAATTCCACTTAATCTTTAAGGAAATCTTTGGTTTAGTCTCTATTTCAGAGGTCGCCACAGCGGAATGAATCGCCATTTATTCCGGCATATGATTTATGCAGTGCATGCTCTTCCAGCTGCAACCCAGTACTGGGAAACACCCATACACACTCACAATCACACACACTACAGGCAATTTTGTTTACCCAATTCTCAAATGAGTGTATGTGTGAATGGGTGGTTCCCAATACTGGGTTGCGGCTGGAAGGACATCCACTGCGTAACACATATGCTGGAATAGTTGCCGGTTCATTCCACTGTGGCAACCTCTGAAATAGAGACTAACCAGAGGGAAAATGAAAGAACAAGCAGCAAAATAATTGTACCGAGTCTATGTTATAGGGCATTGTATTATTTTGGATGCAGCCTCTGACTGTGTGTGTGTTTGTGTGTGTGTTAGCCCTGTAATAGGTTGGCCATTTATCAATGATGTTTCACTGCCTATAGCCCAATATCCAGGCACAGACTCCATCATCCCTACGACCCTTCATAGACGATGCCGTTTGGAAAATGGATGCTTCATTTTACTTTGGCTTTAAATATTTCACACATCTCCCTGATAACCTTCTGATAACCCGTGTTTCTTGTTCCTGCTTTATTGCCTGTCATTTCAGACGATCGAAGGTTACAGGTTTATGTGGAACAGAAGATTGGACTCCTGACTCGTTCCCAATAGCTTCTCAGATCCACCACATTGAAGACCTACAAGCACCGATCCTGACATGATAACCAGGAACCATGATGGAAAATAGATATATGTGGTGTCTATAAATGTCACTGTAAAATAAGGGTGGTATAAGGAGGTACATCTTACCAACTACGTCCAGCCCCAATATCCAGTGATGCCTCATCACTCACCGCAACCTCTGCTGCCAGGGTCACTGACTGCCCTAAAACACTCCATCTGGGAATTTATCTAGCCCTCTGCTCCTCTCGGGATAGTTTACGAACATTGGCTGGCCGTGGTCCTTACGGTTGGACTAACACAATCTGTCAAAGTTCCCGGTGATGAGTCTGTTATCACTGCGGTGCCTCAGGAGTCCAGCCAGCGTATTGTTTCATAGGGCTTCCTTTTTCCTGAACAGGACAGTCCTGCTGGGAAAGCGAGATATAGCCCTGCACCTCGCAACATGGATCAGGTGATGACAACCATGTCCGACTTCTGAAAATTGAAGAGGTGAGCGAAAGGTCTGTAGTTCCCCTTTATGTAAATGGGTGTTTTCAGAGGGATCACATACCAACAGACCATGCTAAAACACAGCTAGCAGCTATAAACAGACATGAGAAGGTTGTAACAGCGTTTTATTAGCCATTTTTGTGAATTCTTGTGAGTGGGAATGTGTTATTTTAGTACATTATTGTGGGCAGACTACTTGAAAAATGCAGTAAGCTAAGCTTATCTAATTAAAATGTAGCTTAACTACACTAAAAGCTAACCTCTGGGAAATGTAGCAAGCTAAGCTAAAAGCTACTTAGTAAAAGTAGCGTAGCTACATCAAAGCTATATTTGTGATTTTCATTTTTAAATCGAAGCAACTTAAACCCAAGTCAATCATATCTTAGTGATCAATAAAGCTGTCAATGAATCATATGAATCAGAACTGTTCTGTTCAATTATTTACGGTAAATAATAATATGCTGTATTAAACAGAAACAGATTATAGTATATAACAGCAAAAACAAAAAATCCAATAAAACCAGGTGTTACACATTTAAATACTATAGTAATGTATAGTAAAGGGAAATATTTAGGAATAAGCATTATATTGTATATATATTTACAACTCTTCATTAATTAATTACACTACATAATGTAGTATCATTAGTAACTGTCATGAACTAATAGTAATTACCATAGTATACTTTAGCCTTTACTACAGTTATAGTTACAGTTTTATATATATATATATATATATATATATATATATATATATATATACAATAAAAAAGCCCTTAGCCCTTCCCCTACCCCTCGTTTTGCGTGTTCACAATTCTCTTCAGCTTGAAGGCGTAGGGCTAAGGAAAAGGGCTAGATAGCCCTCGAAAGAGAGATTTTTCAGGTTCACACTCGAAACCAAGTGGTACGACAATTTCCCAGAATACACCAGCCACAACGACAGCATGGCTGCACCCGGAAGTCAGGAGATGCACGAATTAGTATTTTTTTGTCATTATTACGAATTTTTCCAACAAACAAACATATGTTTTATTACATTCATGTGTTTTACCATCATGCTTTAAAAAAAAAAAAAACTCTAAATTTCGCGATCTATAATCCCTAATAATAACTCCTGTACAGCAGTCCCACAATATTCTGTCACTTGATGACACTCGAATACCCTGTCAGAAAAGTCTAGTGACTGGAAATGACCTTTTACAGTGTCTGCTATAATGTTAATGTTGTTTTGGTGTGTTTACATAGATGAATATGGCCGCTGTGTAAATGCACTGTACAGTTACGATCTTATTGCCACATTATATTGTTATGATAACATAATATCGTTGCCTTTAGCGATTTCCTAAAGATAAATACTAAAAAGATAACACAACTGGAATCACTACAGCAGTCGCCATCATCGATCTCATATGAAGCAAGAGATCGTGATGACATATGATGATGTGTGCAGGTGTTGTAGTGGTGTCCCATTTCTTAGGGGTAAATTTTGAAGCCCTTCCCCTTCACACTGTTTGAAGGGGAAGGGGTAGGGGTACAAAAATAGAATTGGGATTGGGCCAAAGTTTGACACCATAAAACAGGAAGAAGAAGAAATCGTCTTTCTCACCGTCATATGGATTTACTTTCTTGGCTAGACACTGGCCTCACAGCTCCGTGAATGTCGGTGCCGTAACTTATCGATCCACGATCTGTAAACGTAGCTTGTGTGGACGCTACTGCGCTACTTAACTAAAATAATAGCTTCGCTACTGAAAAGCTAGTTGATTTAGAAAGTAGCAACACTACCGCCACACTACTGAGAAATGTAATTAAGCTAGTAGCGTCACTACTTGTAGCGACGCTACTGCCCAACACTGATTGTTATCATATTCTCATATACATATTTTCTAAATAGCACTAAAAGGTACGCAGTTTCACAATTCTCATAATTTGGCATAGTAATGTTTTGTTATTTTTGCCATGTTTCATTATCAATTGTTCTGTGTACCTAATCATGTTCCAACATTAACTATCTGCCAACCAAATGTTCCAGCAAGTTTATGTTTGACCTATTTCCTTCTTTTGAATCATTTTGGTGGAGGGGAAAGGTATTCCCCAATTCATTTAAAGAAACACTCCAGTTTTGTTTTTGTTTGTTAGAAGATAGAATTTTACCACTTTTTAAACCATTCAGATGATCTCCGGGTCTAGCAGGAGCATATTTAGCTTAGCTTGGCTTAACATAAATCATTTAATTGGACCATTAGCATCTCACTGAAATAAGAGCAGAGTTTTCAACTCAATATCAAACTATTGCCTCACAGAATGCAACTGATCCAGTCTGATTTGGGAAAACGAATAGACACCAGTACTCCAATTTTAATATGACTAAGGCAATACTCCATTTTGTAGTACTTTTCACTACATTTTGCATCAGGACGCACACAAGGCAGTTGTCAGGGGTTTGACGACAAACACATTTTTGTTGCGAGCAGGAAATGATGACCATAATCCAGTACCTCCGAGTTTGTCACGAGGGCATCACTGACTGTGTTTACATGGACATCAGTAATCGAATTATTTGCCTTAATCTGAACAAGACAATAATATTATTAAAGTGTTTAAATGATTTACTTTATCAATGTTCCTATCATGATCCCGTTTACATGTTAAAGCACATAGATCGATTAACATCATTGCGTCACCACACTATCCACGTTTCATATAATTTCGAGTGCTTCATTTTTAATTTTACGGCTTTAACTGTGGTTTCTCTTTCATTCAGGAACATTTCATATATGCCCCCATGACAAACTGAGGTATCGTATGCGAAAACGAATTAAGGATTGGTGGAAAAGTGTCGTTTTAACGGAATTTGATACCGCACACCGAATGGAAGAAAAAAAAACTCTGCATTTGGCGAGGCAGGTGTCTGTAGTTCTTTACTGACACGATAGATGCAGAGAATAGTGTCATACACCCATGTGTGTATGAAATATCCTGTCGCAAAACACGGCAAAAAGACCAGTAATAGTCTGGTAACATGACGGTAATAGTTTGATCGCGGTGTTTACATGTGTGTACTGCACTTCAATAATCGGACTAAAATCGGCATACTCCACGTCTTAAACCGATTTCTGTTTAGTTTGATTATGACCTTACTTGGATTGAATTTATGTTTAAAAATCTGTTTACATGGTAGACTCTTAATCAGAGTATTGTCTTAATCGTATTAAAATTGGATTATTGGGATCCATGTAAACATGCTCACTGAAAAATTGATGAATGAAACCCAATAGTATCTGACTGCAGAGGTGCCTGTTGCTTGAAAATGAAATTGAAACTAGCGTCAATTATGAATGACGTTAATACTATAACATGTAAAACGGGAACATGAAAGGAACATTCAAAGATCATGTAAACACCTTAATCCAGGGGTGTCCAAACTCGGTCTTGGAGGGCCAGTGTCCTGCTGAGCTCAGCTCCAACTTGCTTCAGCACACCTGCCTGGAAGTATATGTAGTATATGTAGTAAGAGCTTGATTAGATGGTTCAGGTGTGTTTGATTAGTGTTAACGCTAAACCCTCCAGGACACTCCTGACTTAATCATATTATTGTCTTATTCAGATTAAAACTGGTTTCAAGAATGATTTGTCAGGACTCAGCAGAATCACAGACATGAGATAGATCACATGTGTGTGTAACAGGTACAAGAGGCTTCAGAAAAAGGAGCCGCAAAAGGAAGTTATCTCTTCAAACAGCACTCATGTTAAGTAGTGTCTCCTGTCCTGGTTTAGTGAACAAGGGAAATGGTTTACTGCTTTTATCACTGGCATCAAGCTGAATCTGAGAGGCCACTGGGCGAGAGAGGCTGTTTGCTCAAGTGGAGCCAATTACCAAAAATAAATTGGGTCTTCCTCTCCTGCGCTCTCTTTCTCTTCCTCTCTGGCCTCATCTTTTTGGCACGATGTCCACTCAGGTCTGGGTCTCAGCCAGGCAGCCTCGTCCTTCCAAATAAACACACTGCTAATGGCTATTTACTCAGTGTGTAAGAGCAATTTCACTTGAGGAAGTTAAACATCTTTGACAAGCGAAATGGCTGCAGATAAATCACTCCTGCCCTTTCTTTGGGCTTGATTGAGAGGTACTGATATATTGTAACTGTTACCAGCAGTCCCGTCAAGGGCTTGAGTCATTTGAAAATACACCGGTGTCAAGATTTTAATCATAAAGTTCGCGAGGCCCCATTTTACACTATTGAGAATGACTGGAAGTGTTTAGGAAATATCTGGATGTCTTGGATGAATGAGATGGCTTAATCATCAGCGGATTTGCCAGCTGTCGTTGGAAATATTGATAGATGGAATATGATATTTGAAGAAACTTTGAAGTAAATGGGGCCTTTTAAAAGAAAAATATGACTTTTTTGCATGACTTTCATCTGATGAGCGAGTCCTTCATAACCAAACATGAGAGTTTTTGACAACCTTTCTTTACAATGTGTCATCGCCACCTACTGGCCTGGCATGAGTAATACAGCATATTTACCCATTCTAGCCAATCTGTGCGAACCAACACGTGAACAACACACTCTTTAAAGTTTGAGATACCCTACATATGTCCTTTTATAATGCACAGGGTCATGCGTTGCTTTAAATAAGAATCATTTGACGCCGATATGCTGATGCAAAAGCAAATTATGAGCATGTAAACCAGTTCCTAGTGTAACACCATCCATCCCGCTCTGAGCTGGGATCGAACCAGCGACCTTCAGCATGGGAGTCAGTTG